>NC_086360.1:26552608-26697608 GCF_036324505.1 Eleginops maclovinus
TGACGGGTATGCAACCTCTACTGGTGTACACTTATCTGAGTTTTCTAATTTGCATTAAAATAAAGGGAGGAAGTCCATTTGAGCAGGCTGCAGTTCTCTGAAGTACCAGCAGGATGTAATACTGCTCCATGGTAGAGCAGGAAGTGTTCCCTCCCTGATAAAATGCACCATGGCACTGGAGATCCTAGAGAGAAGCATATCACTGACACTTCAAACGATTAAATGCATCATATTTAGGAACCTTCTCTCTCGCACTCTCATACAGGATATGTCACAGGTCCTATTTCCAGTCATGAGGCTCAGCTCTGTTGGACGCCAGCAGACAGAGACGCTGGTGATTCACTCTGAATTCTCCCTCAGATCTGATTCAGTGAACAAATCTGGCCAAATCACGGCTATTCTAACCGGCATGAAAAGAAAAAGGCCAATGACCTGACACCGGGACATTTATCACGCTAAATTAGAGGCAATCACAGACTGGTGATGTTCAGAGGGAGTTGCAGTATTAATACCAGCTGTGATGGAAATTGTGCTAATCAAGGATGTAACCCGGAAAGAAATGTAATCCTAAATGAACAGATGTTTTAAAGGGGCCCTATTATTATTATTATCTCCATGTTTTAATGTTCAAAAAGCTCTTTATTTTTCTCATACTGCCTGTGCTGCAGCTCCTTTAATCACCCTCTGTCTGAAACCAGAACCCAGTCTGCTCTGATTTGTTAGCTGGCCGGCTCTGTTGTGATTGGTCAACCTGCTTAGAGATGTCCCGTCCCTTAGCCTATCACAGAGTGATAGATAGATAGAATGGGAGGATGAAACCCTCTTTATTAGTCACACACATGCACACAGCAGAGCACACACAGTGAAATTAGTCCTCTGCATTTAACCCATCCTAGTACTAGGAGCAGTGGGCAGCTATTGTGCAGCGCCCGGGGAGCAATGGGGAGGGGGGATTGGAGGTGTCCGGTGCCTTGCTCAAGGACACCACAGCAGGGCCTAGGAGGTGGACTGGGACCTCTCCAAGTAGCAGTCCACTTTCCATATTTCAAGTCTGTTTGGGGACTTGAACCGGCAACCCTACGATTCCCAGTCCAAGCCCTACTTAGTGAGCCACTGCTGGACACTGTCCCTATGTTCAGGAAGTAAACAAAGGAGTCCGATGGAGGCGTTTCAGGGTGTGTGTGTGTGTGTGTGTGTTTTGGTTTTAAATGGGTCCAGGGGCTTTGTACAACATGTTTTACAGGTGGTCTCTTGCTCCCTTGTAAGAAGGAGCCATGCTTGCAAGATTTAAGATCTTTAAGTGGATTATTATATGAACATTGAGTTTCATTGCCTCACTCATCACTCTCTGGACAGCGAGGATTTGATGACCGACAGGAGATAGAGGGGAGTTGTGGTGAACACAGGCAGGCTTTGTTCCTTACCTTCGCTGGAGGTCAGCTGGCCCTTCAGCTGGTTGTACCGGTCAGCTTTGGGCGGCAGCGGCGGCTGCATTTCTTCTCATCCAGACCATCCAGACTGGTTTTAGACTGCAGGGAGGAGAGAAAGGTGTTAAAAGCATCCAGGACAGGCGGAGATGAAAGAGAGGAGCGTGTGTTAAAGCCAGGGAAGCATCAACACTTCTCTACAGTGGCTTCCAAACCTGCCAAAATGATAAGCAACCGCAGGACTTGAGATAACAAAAGGTATTTTATTCACAAAAGATTTGACTCTCAAACTGACTTCACAGATCTTAATCAATAGTCCAAGCTTCCTTAAGAACGTCCTTAATTAACTGATTAATTTACGTTTGAAAAACTGTCTCATCAGGTGTCCAATATTCGACCTGCAGTTGCAAAGATCACCAAAACAGCAAGGCTACAGTAACACAGATCTATTAAAGCACAATCATTTAATCAAACACACATTTTTAAATACAGTACTTGTGTTCAATCAATACACTTTTCTTTAAGTTTAAGATAGTTATTACCTGTTGCTACTTCACTCACTACTTTAATCTTATAACTAAACTACATGTTCACTAACTCTACTCTAGCTAAGATCTGTACCTGTTCTTTATTTTATTAACAGGTGGTTGGTCTTCTCTTATGATTTGCCTTTTATCCGCACTGCCCTCGGCTGTAACAATGTGTATTTATAAAGTCTGATTTCTGATTTGACATTGCATGTTTAACATACTGCTGAATATAAATCCTTTTTCCATCCAACACTTATCAACAGAGATGGAATGCTAACCTTAGCTGAACCGACAGTAGGGAAGCTAAGCTGCACTAGCTGTTGTTGAGCGGCTGATTAAGTGGAAAAAGAGTGCTCAACTTATCAAGCGTTCCACATCTTTAAAAGCCAACATCAATGCAGCCAAACCAGAGAGGTTGTCTATTTAATTGCAGATATTGTTGTTCTTGTCCAAATCTGCAGCAGACATTATTCAGCATCTCGTCTGCCAACAGTGCATCCAGTCGTGTTGCTCAAGTAGGTATTCTAGCCTCAAGCTGCTAGCCAGCGGCAGAGATGGTACTAAGCTCGCTTCTTTATAACTCCAACGCCCCAGATCCCTTTCATTTTCAAAAGTGTAGCCTTAAGTACTCACTGACACTGGGAGCAACGCATCAGACTGTGTACAGCTCCCTCTGGAGCCGCAGAGAGATGAATACAACTTTTACATACGCAGGAGGAGGCTACTCCCCAAGACCTGTAAACACACTTAGAAGTGTGAAACTGTTGGAGTTCTTCTTTAAAAGTCAGAGGTAATTTCCCTTTTTTTGCCTCTAAGTTTGTTTGCAGTTGCTATATATTTTTAAAAGTATAGGATGCTTTTCTTCACAGGAGTCCCACGTGAGGAGTGTACTTTCTAGGCGCATATGAAATCTGTTATGCATACTTAAAAGGACCCTCAACTACATCTAATTTCATGCAAGTTGGTTTAATAATAAATGGCATGAATTCAAACCAGCCTCTCAACCATCGCTTTATTTTATTTTTGGAATAAAATGACATGTTTGTCTGTCTTTAAATCCACACAAATGTGACACACCTCAGGGGTCCAAGTCAGTTCCTCCTCTCTGTGAGTCACCTGGCTCTGACGTCTGAAAGTGTCTAAAAATATCCTGTTTTACAAATGAGGATTCTCTCATGACTGCTTGAGTGGATCCTTTGATATGCTGCATTGAATATGAGCCAGTATTGAAATGGGAAACTAGGAACAGAAATGGGAACACACCTTGTAACAAATTTGATAGAAACTATGAGAATACGTCAAGGGGAAATGGTCACACCTCTGCAGAGGAAGGACGTACTGCAGTCAGGCAAATGACGGAGGAACAGGTAAATGTAAGTCACCTTGGAGCTGATGATGGTGCTGTGGATGCCGTTGTCGCTGATCTTGATGGTGATCTGCCTCTCTGAAAAGTCAGGTCTGATGAACGGGGGCTGTATTTTGACCTGGGGCTTTTTCTTGGGGTCCAAAATGTACCTACGTTGGAAAAAAGAAGCAACAGGCATGAGCAGAGTACTCCCCACCTTCATAGTGTTGCCATTACATTTGAAGCGTCAGGTGCCTCACAAGTGTGCAACTCAGGAAAAAACAGCACACAATGTACTATTGTATAGTTCTTCACATCTAAGTATAAACACTCGGTGGAGGAGGGGGAGGCTTTCATGACCGCTGAACAGGAGAGAAACATTAACAGCAAACTGAATTCACATCTCCTCTTCTTACTGCCTCCTCTTTAGAGCAGAATATACATTTCTACATTTGAAAGTCCTTCTTTCAAATGTTTACTAAGTTAAGGTGTCCTAATATATGTCATTCTTTTTGTGTCTTTTATATTTTAGGGGTGTTGTTTTTATTAATTATGAGTGTCTTTGAGAACCTTAAAAAGTGCTCTATAAAAACATGTATTATGATTATTTAATATTAGTGTTATTATTATTAATTATTATTATTGTTATTATTATTGTTATTATTATTTATTTATTTATTATTATTAGTGTTGTTATTATTATTATTTATTGTTATTATTATTGTTATTATTATTTATTTATTTATTATTAGTATTATTGTTATTATTATTAATAATATTATTTATTATTAGTATTGTTATTATTAATTATTATTAATTATTATTGTTATTATTTATTATTAGTATTGTTATTATTAATTATTTTTATTGTTGTTGTTGTTGTTGTTATTATTATTGTTATTATTATTTAAAGAAAGAAGGCGGGTCTTTATGCACAATTTCCAAATGATAAACTTCATACTATTTTGCTGAATTATAACTGCCAGGTTTTTGTATTTATAATAATACAATATTGTTTACAGGTTTATTTGTAAGTATCTTTAAAATAAAAATAGTATTGGAGTAAAAACAACAATATTATCTACAAAAATGTATTCTTAAAATGACTCAACTAAAGTAAAGTACCTCTTGAGTAAGAACAGTTCTTCAGTCAATATAATTGAATACATTCACCCACTACTTCAAGATGTATATAATATATACATCTTGAAGTCATACCAGATTCAATCAAGTATTTCTGAATAAGACTACAGGAGTTACATTCTCCATATGTATATACAGATCTGTGTCATACATGTACCATAAACATTACTGATGTGATTAATATACTGCAATATATACTTCACTATGAACCCATGTTGGTCACACAGAGACACAGAGCAGAGGACAATGGTGAAATAAGCGTGGTCCCGTTGGGCGGGATAAAAGAGACATTTCAAACACATTTCCTGGCAGAAAAACAGCATTTAGTGAGTGGTTTGAGGCCTTGTCATAATTAAATGTCTGTCAGTGTACGGTAATTGCTTTAATATTTAATGGCGGTGAAGCTCTGCGAGTGAAACATGGGATGCGGTATATCATCCAACACGTTTCGTAATGAACCTACATAAAAAGCCATGTTACTAAATGAGTAACTCGGATTCCAGTTAGACTATTTCCTGCACATAAGAGCTCATTCAGTCCTTTTTGAGTAAATCAGAAACCTTCCTCAGGGACGGTGCAACAACTTAACATCAGATGCTTGTAGCGCAGCATGCCACACACACCTGCTGTTATCTCTCTGCAGTCACACTGTTGATTTTTATGGAACAGAAATCGTCCCCATGGGTTGTAAACCTTGTGTTTGGGCTTTTAGCGATGCTTTGTGTGTGTAAAAAGCCCACTCTGCGCTCTGGTTCCCCTTTACTGTTGTTCTTCAGAGTGATTCAGTTCTCTCAGCCATCTGCCGCCCCCCAGGGTTGCTGGCAGAACAGAACACACACCTCCGCAGCCCCTCACAGCCCCTCACAGCACATGCATGCTACATTATTATTACTATTATTGCAGAGACATGGGGCTACACTGCTGCATTTCAATAGGTGTCACAGGTTTTAACGGGCAATAGCAGAACTGCAGATATAACATCCTTAGACTTTGCATTAATTCACAATTTCCCAAACATTTTTTAAAGCTATCACTCACAGTTAGTGTAGTTTGTGTCAGGAAGTATTATCTGATTGGTTGAAATCTCACAAAAGTGGTATTTTTTGTGAAATATTTAAAGTAAAAACTGTTTGAAATGTCATTTTCTGGCACAATGTTTAGTTGTTTTAGAGAGAAAAAGGTAGCTAGACTTAGTTTACCATTTATAATCATGCAACAGGCAGCATTTATTTTGCATAACATGAACCTGTCATTCTTCAAGTCGATGAAAATTCAGAAATCCTAAAAACCTTTATGAAAATGGTTCCTTTTTTCTCAGGTTTGTCTTTGTTGCTTTACTGCGATCAGTTTGTGTGACTTTACAAAACTTAGTTTGCTAGATTAGTCTTTTTTTTGCACAGCGGACATACTGTAAGTATATCCTTAAATTTGCTCCCAAATGTACTGAATCCAGAATAAATTCAAGACTCAAGAATCGATTTTGAATTGGGAAATTCAGATATACTCACACCTGTAATAACCATCCAGAAACATGTTGTTAGGGTACATGAAATCCCAGTTTACATGTGTTTTGTACAATCTATTGTTGTTTATTGAAAAGGGATCAAACTGCATGTTTCTTTTATAAAAGTCAATGAAAACTAAGAGAAAAAGTCCTGAAAATGGTTCTTCACGTCTGAGATTCGTCTCTGTACGTTTTCAACTCATGCAATTATTTAATAAACTTCTTAAACATTTGAACAAAGATAAAGCTGCGTTGATGTCATCATTTGCATTTGTTTAATTAGTGCACAGAGGCTTAATTACATCATGAGATTAGAACCCGTATGTACTGAATCCAGAATCAATTTTGAATAATATTGTGACCCAATGATCAAACCCAAAACTGTAATGGACTGTAAATACAGGAAGACTCACGCCCCTAATGAACACACACATTTATTGCAAGTGCAGGAATACAGAGTTACATATGTTCTGACTGAAATAAATACCTGAAAAGCATGTACACACACACACACACACACACACACACACACACACACACACACACACACAAGGCATCTTACCTTGGTGCCAGGGGACTGCATAAGACATAATCCACGTTGCCACAGCAACCTCTGGTGAAGGGATTTACTCCTCCACGAAACTTCCCCGTCACCTGAGGATCACAACGCCTCGTTTAGAGCAGAGGAAGGCCACGGTGCAAACACACATGTATACACACACACACACACACACACACACACACACACACACACACACACACACACACACACACACACACACACACACACACACACACACACTAACACACAACAGGCTTGCATACAAACAGGATGAGTCATCTGTTAGAGCCTCAGATAATAAGTGAGCATGGGAATCATTTCTGTTCATATTATAACTGCATTATTCTCCTGTATGTGTCAGATCTGTGGAGAGCAGAGGTTTGCTTTTGTAAGTGTGTGTGTGTGTGTGTGTGTGTGTGTGTGTGTGTGTGTGTGTGTGTGTGTGTGTGTTCAGTACAAACACGTCTGCACTCACCTGTTCGTTGGTTGTTCGACCTCGGGCTACGAGCACCATGTGGAAACCTGTGAGCCCCATGACTGGAATAAAGAAAAGCCCCGCGATGCACATCACCACCAGACTGAGCTCCAAGGTCAAGCTCAACAACAGAACAGGGTTACACAAAAAAAAACAGATGTTCTACAACTATAACTGCAACTCCTTACTACTTTATACAGTAGAATATTCTTCAGAACTACGTGCAGACTCTCAGATCCTTTACTGGCGTAAAGTAAGTTAGACCACAGTGTAGGAATACTCTGCAAGTCAAAATCCTGCATTAAACAAATTGTAAAATCGTAAAGTATAAGCATCCAAATAAACTTAAAGTACGAATAATAAAAGTACTTGAATTGCTGTTTTTATTTTATTTTATTGTATACAATATACCAGCCCTGCACCGTTTTTAAGCGTCTTCTGCACAGTGAAAAAGCACTACATGAATGCCAAATATTAATTATTTTTATAATTTTAATTTATGTTTATAACATTATTATTTTAAGTAATAATAATCATATTTTTTCTATATATTTTTTAATGTTTTTATATGAATAATAATAATAATAATAATAATAATAATAATAATAATAATTGGTATAATTATTATTATTATTATTATTATTATTATTATAATAAGAATTATTATTATATTTTATAAGTAATAATAATCATGTTTTTTCTATATATTTTTTAATGTTTTTATATGAATAATAATACTAATTATTTGTATAATTATTATTTTTATATAATTATGATCAAATATAAATGAGATATTTTTTAGTAGGGTACAATTAATTATCTTATGATTTCAAATCACATGTACATTTTGAATGACGTCATTCGTTAACAACACTTTTAACTCCCTTTTCTATGTAATTGTAGTTCAAACCTAAAACCCGATTCCTACACAGAGTACATTTGCTGTACAGTTCAGCTGCTTCCAGTGTTAAATAACTGACAGCTTGCAGAGTTTTCTTCCCCCACACTTCTGGAAGGATACGTGACGGTGGTGTGCAGCGCGGCCAGCGTCTCTCGGTGGTGGAGGACGAAGATGAGGCCGAAGGAGAACACGCCCAGCATGTGGATGCTCAGCGACAGCAGGAAGAGGAAGAAGTAACGGTAGTTCCTGCGCCCGATGCAGTTATTCACCCAGGGGCAGTGGTGGTCGAAGTCCTGAGGAACGAGGGAGGAAGAAATCGTTGTTCAAAAGGTATTAAATGACCGTTATGACCTATGCATCCTCTCTCATCAGACTCCCATGACTTTAAGTATGTTTATTTCCCAGCTCTGTTTCATAATAAATATTGATTTTTATATAATCAATTTTTATTTAGAAGTAACTTTGAAAATAACTGTATAACTCGGCATGCATGAAGAGGCTGTTTTGCTCTTCCTGTTTCAAAAGGTAAAGCAAGATAACATACTGTGAAGTTGTATAGAGAAAGGTACCTTTATTGATTATAGTACATCATCTTTAATTCATTGATCTATATTTGGTCATTTATGATATGAACCTAGTAACCAAAGCTGTCAGAAGTGGAGTAAAGGTTCAATATTAGCCTAAAGAAATGTTGTGCAGTAGAAAATAAAGTGGCTGTAGTAGTTTGTAATCACACATTACACATTTATTAAGTTAAACTGTTTGCTCTAAATGCTTTTCAAATGTTTCCTTTTGTGAAGCACTTTGAATTACCTTGTTATTATTAGTTTGTCTTCATTAAAAAAAGGACTATGCAGGAAAATACATTGATTTCCACACGAGAAAACAGCTTTCTGAGCTTTTAGCCCAGGGCAGGTATACACATAACAATCACACACCCTTAAAAACATGATTTAGTGTCTATAACAAGAACAATTTTTAAAGTACAGATCTATAAAATCTAAATGTTGTTGTGGAAATATGCTCTAGAAATAAACCTGCCTCGCATAAAAACTATATCATATCAAATCTAACAGAAGAGCACCGGATTGTTGAGGAAAAACAAATCTATGTGTCTCACCTGGAGCTGTATCGAGATTAGAGTGCCGGCATGCATACTGACTATACAAAGGCTTTCTGTTCGCATATTTGTATTCACACGCACACACACACACACACACACACACACACACACACACACACACACACCTCCACGCAGTTGTCACAGACGCTGCAGTGCGAGCAGCGCGGCGGCCTGTAGAAGTGACAGGTGGCGCACCACTTCATCCGGACCTGGATGCCCTTGATCTCCACGTTTTTGTAGAGCGGCGCTCGGAAATCATCGTCCTTGTCCTCGTCCTCGTCCGCTGTGAGGGAAACACAAGCAGGGACGAATGAACACATGCATATTGTGAATCAAACAGTCACAAACACTGAGAAAAGTAGGGTTATGATTTATGTTTCCATTTGACAGAGACAACAGGGGAGCACGTTAAATAAAAAGGTTCCCCGCTGTTAGCTGTCTGCAGAGAGAGCAAACCCTGACACAAAACAGACAGATTTCCCTAGTTTTTCCCGTGATTGTGAGTGCTCTAGAGTTCTGCAATACGACGTTGTACAAGTGTTTATCCACCCCTGAATCAACACACCATGAAGTATACTGAAACGTGGTTTTTTTGTACCGCTGCACTTCACTGTCTATCTGTACCTACGTCAAGATGTAT
The DNA here is from genome assembly GCF_036324505.1 of Eleginops maclovinus. Taxonomy (NCBI): domain Eukaryota; kingdom Metazoa; phylum Chordata; class Actinopteri; order Perciformes; family Eleginopidae; genus Eleginops; species Eleginops maclovinus. The sequence goes on from NC_086360.1 coordinate 26,562,259, forward strand.
TGAGTTGTCTGGGGAAAGTAGAAAAACTAAAGAAGTACGAAGGAGAAAAAAGGGAAATAAAAGTGACAAAACAAAGAGATCAGTGAACGCGGTGTGATGTAACGACCCAGGCGCATACCAAAGGACAGGAGAGAGTAAACAGGATGCTTGATGTAAAAAAGAAAAGGCTCTCTTACATGATAACAGCATTGTGTCTGACACCAAACATGTCCTGAACAGCGACCACCAATTGGAAAATACAGCTTCCCATGAGTCCATTTTACATTAAATAGGGAGGATAACCCCTAACCAAATGTATGTCAAAGGCCATTAAACATAGTGTCCTCAGGGATTCTGTCTTGTCTTAGTATTTGTTCTTGTTGATATTTGCAAAAGGAGCTCCTGGGATCAAATGATCATATCGTATCATATCTAATCGTATCAGATCGTACCGTACCGTTTCGTATCCTATTGTATTGTATCGTATACTATTGTGTCCTGTTGTAGTGTAAAGTATTGTACTGCATCGCATTGTACCACATCCTATCGTATTGTGTTGTGTTGTATCGTATACTATAGTGTCCTGTTGTGTACCCAAATGCATGACTTGACACAAAAAGAGTTTCCAAAAAAAGGTTTTTTTCTAGAGGTAATATTCCATAGTCCCAAAAGTCTAAGCATAACGCACACTAGCGTGGTGACAACTCAAAACGATCTGGCACTGGGCACAGAGACAAACACAGCTTAAGGTGAACACAGGTGTGAACAATAAGGGCGGGGCAGTTAATCAGGTCAAGGGGAGGGACAACCAAGGAGGGGAAATCAAGCTACCTGAAATGAGAAAGGATGTTAGTGATAAAATGAAACTGGAAATGACACCCAGGAAATGGCAGACAACAAAAAGGATTATTGGACACAGACTAGACAATACATATACATAAACTAAGGTCAAAAAACCATAACCATAATTCAGCATATTTGCCCAGACACAACACATTGTACCACATCCTATCGTATCCTATTCTTTCGTATTGCATCGTATCTAATCCCAGTGTATCGCATCATACCACATATTTATTGCATCGTGTGGTATTGTTTAATACAGTTGTGTATTTATTCCATAACGGGTAAACTACAGTATGATGGTACAAAGGTTTTTTTCCGAGCAGCCTTTGTGCGCCTCTGCAGTAAATCAAGCTGTTTTTGAGGAGCTTTTGGGGGCCACTTTCTGCTTAGGAGCTGTGGTGGAATATAACATGTCTTTCAGGTGATCAAAACGCTCTTTCAGACGAGGTACACAGAGCTGCAAGCTCAGAAAAATAATTTCACAGTGCAATAATAACTGCCGGGAGATCCAGGTGAGCCAAACACACACACAAGCAGAGAAAGCAGGAGAGAGACAAACAGAAGAGGAACAAAAGGTAGAGCTCAGAAATAAACAGCTTTATCAGCACAGACTGTTAGCACTGTTCAATTACATTTCAAAAGGTAAACCATCGACCACACCAACACACAAACAGCAGATCTGACGGCTGGTTTTCTACAAATGCTGTATGGAATAATATCACGCTACAAAGCATTGACCTATTTCATACAATGTATATTTACACTGCAGAAATACCACTGAGGCTCATTAGGATCATCTGTGTGTATGTAATGTAATCTTTATCAAATGTAATTTATGCTAAATCCTCTTTTTACTTATCATGTTAAATGGTGTCACAGCCGCCGCCTTCTCTCCTACCCTAACCCCCCTTTAAGTGTCTGTGTATATGTGTATTATTGCCATTAAATGCCATTTGATGCGACTCCCACGGCTACGATCTCCAGAAAAGCTGTGGAAAGCCATCAGTCTACTTTTGTTAAGTATTATTCCCACTGTGTGCTGAGGGTTCTGTTTACCGCTTGTTTAATGTTTATTTTGTACCTTATTTAAGATAATAAGATAAGAATTACTTTATTGATCCCAGTTTTGGAAATGTTTGCATTGCAGCAGCATAAAAAGACAAGGCATTGAACGTTAGAGAAATGAAAAGACTAGAAATAAACAATTCAAATTGTAAACATCAAGAGTCAATTAAATAGCATTTAAAAAAGGAGAAAATCTACATGTCGGAATAGAAATGTAAACAACATATAACATAATATTTCAGCTCTGAGTTTAAGAGCTGTATTTGTTTTGTTTGTTTGAATCCGCTGTAATCCATTTCCTTTGAGTTCTCATAAAACTACTTTATTTTTCCCAATCAGAACTGGTTTTATGTCCCCTTTTTTCCCACGACTTGGGACGTAACAATGGCATATTCACACATTTTTAACAGAAACACTTCCAGTTGAAATCGCTGACACTCGCCCAGATAATATAATTGGTTGTGCAAAGGTCAGGAGGAATATCATTAACATTATGGGCTGTATACTGTATCATGAATACTGAGTGACACAGAAGCATTGTGGGGATGCTGGTTCTCCAACTTTTCCACGGCACATTCGTCTCTCTCGTGTTGCAGTTTCTCCGAGAAAGGAAATGACAAGAAACCTCTGTGTCGTTCATCAACGACCTGAATTGTAAAGTACCTCCCCTCCTCACCTTTACAGTCCGGGTGATGGAGTGATTCACTAAGCAGATGTCGCATAAGGGCGATGTCAGTTCTTTATTTTTTTTCATTAAAGCTTTACTGCAGGCTCATCTGGCTGTGAGATACGACACCCGCAGCGAGCTCTTCTCCCCTCAGCGGGGCCTCCATCACATCAGCGCAGGTAGATAGCCTGCGCTTTACACAACCCTAATGATTATTACCCCTTTATGAGCAGAAGAAGCTCTTTCTGAAGACAGGTGCTTATAATTTACAAGGGCATTACAAACACCCCCTGGGAAGAGTTTAATCAGCATCACTTAACCCAGCCCTGAGGACAGGAGGCCTGCAGAGGCATGTAGAAGACTAGAAAGTGGATAATAGAGTAATGTTTGGGTCTCTCGGATCAATGTGATGCTCAGCAGGAAGGAAAATACTAAACATTACAACACCATTATCTTTAGATGGCAGAAATATTGCAGATTTTCCTTTTAGATCAAGCATTTATCATCAGTACCATAAAAAGCGCTCTATAATTAACATGTATTATTATATATTTCTTTGCTTACTAACCTCTGGGGTAGACGCCAGGGTCCATGAAGGTTGCCATGCTGAAGTTGGCCAGGACAAAGAGGAAGACCAGGCCATTGTAGAGAGGCACAGCGGGAGAGATTACCTTCGTCAACCAGGGGCACCTAGAGACACAAAAAAAGGAGGCAGAGGTTAGGATTCTGAACGTCTCTTACATTTGAAGGTCTTAGAAAGAATGCACGTTGAAGGCACTTTAGCTTTACTTCTCACTCTGAGATGCTGCTGGTTCTTGAGAAAAAGTCACATTGAGCTTCAAGTCTTTGACAAAATGTGTACTGAAACAAAAACCAAGTGACAAGTAGGGTATTTTTCTTATAGCCTTCTATACACCTGGATTATTTTGCAACCAGTGGAGTCACGCTGGAGTGGAGTCATAAGAAGGCAAGTTTAATGCATACTTTTCAAACCCAGAGGTTCATGCTGGTTCTGTACACAATATATTTCAGTCGGGGGCAAAGTTATGAACCCACAGACGACAATGGCAACTTTAGAGCCTTGCAGCTAGCATGTTTAGACGTAAAATTAACCAAACCTGGATTCACTTTCATTTTGGGTTGCATTCTTGCATAAAAAGTCCACCTCTAAACTAAACCTGTTGAATTTAAGCCATTAACTGGTTTTCCTCTTTGCATCCCACTAACCTCGATGGAAACCTGTCAGATCAGGCATTGAGGTTATCTACAGTGAACTTCCCCTAAATCACACCTAAATGTTGCAACAAGGCTGACCTTCTCCACTGCCTGCAGGTCTTAACTCAGTCAACAGTGTGAAATATTTCACTGTGGAGACACTTGAACCACACACACACACACACACACGCCTGCTCAATCACCTGGACTCTAATGTCAAGAAACTGTGTGCACCTTCGAGCTATAACTCAGACCGACCGCTTGTGTCGCCTCTGTAGAGTTGAAACACCGTCAGAATGAAGATGTGTTACCGCCTGCCGTGTTAACACACTCTGCAGAGACCCTGCAGGTCAGAGACACTCGGAGAATTTATGAATAATAAAGTATCTTGCAGGGGTTTGAAAAGAGAGACCCTTTCACATGTGGTTCCAGCTCTTTTCCTGTACGTTTGACTACGGATGGGCAATCATTAATAGGACAATGACTCTCCTTTCAATGGAATCATACATTCTCTTCCAAATTGATATACCAAGAACAATCTGACATTCATCAAATAATGTATGTTTCTTATTATACTTTACATTACCACTTATTTAATGTGATTTACCAACTGAACTCCATTTAATATACACTATTTTATTGATATGAATACTTTAAATGTGCTTACCAGATATGGTCATAGCTTTAAGCTTGAACTACTTAAATACAATATTAAATAAAGCTTTCAATTAAATCAGAAAACTCTTTTAATTTGTATCATGTTTCTAACCTTTTATGGAGAGTTTTCTTTTGTATTTATTTACTGTTTTATTGATTTTCAACATGTTTTACTCATGCACGAAACAAAACAATTTCTTAATTTGTGAAAAAAAACATACATCTTATTCAATCCAACATTAAAGGCAATAATAAATATAATTATCGAGATATGAAAATACCTATATTGGGATACTAGATCTTCTCCATATTGCCCTAATAATGGCTAAAACACTCATTTGCTCTTGTAATAGATACACACACACACACACACACACACGGAAGATTCAAGATTATTCTGACGTCAGAAAGTCAATTTCCTGATCCCAGCGCCCTGAGATCATTCTCAATCCACATCTCCTCTCGCGCTCCGCAGTCGTCTTTTACTTTGCTGAATAATTCAGAGCCGTGGCTGCAGGGAGCCGCCGAGAGAGGATGGAGAGGATGGGGAGGATGGGGAGGAGGGAGAGGATGGAGTGGATGGAGAGGCGGGAGAGGCCCTAATGGCGAGAGGTGGACAGAGCGCTGCTAGGACTAATTATAGGTTCATTCACGTCACTTTTAGCTCACACATTAATATATTCTTCAATTATACATAACAATCATAGTGTGAACTAATCAGAGGAAGAGATCCACTTTATTCTAATTTAACAATCACCAGGAAATCACTCTTTTATGTCCTTCTCATTATAATGGCCAAGTTAATGACGATTTCTAATTATACTGTTAAGTCTTAATTGTTGCCTGGCTTGTATTTATTATTGAGTACATATAGCAGCTTTGGAGGCAGGTAGACAAGGTAAAAACACTTAACAAATGGAGGAAAGCAAAAGCATGTACCTCTTCGTCGCACAAACTCCCAACTTAATCTTCAGGGAACAAATGCTAAAATGTTCCGGTGCATGCCTGCTGTGTCACCTCAGTGCAGCTGAAAGAAAGTATTCAGGCAACTGTGAGCAGACAGCGTGGGAGGGAAATGCGACGGAGGAAAAGCCCGATTAGAGCCACAGACTCTGGTTAATTGTGTAGGAGTAAGAAGTAACCACAGAGCACTTATCAACGCTGTTTACAAGCCACTTTAACAGCTTGTGCAACCATGATACTTCAACGGAGCTGAAAAGCCTCCGTAATGTCCATAAATTTAGCCAAGTTTATAAAGCAGAAGGAGCTCTGACAACTGATGTAATGAGTTTGGTTGAGTCCTAGCTGTTAGAAAGGCTGTGGGTCTCAGTGGTAATTAAAATGCATGCTGCAGAGCTAGAGAAGCAGGGCGGGAAACCTCAAGCCAATTAGCATTTAAAACAGCAGAACACCCTGTCGCAACAAGATAAAATTCATGCTGAGGCCTAAATGAGATGTAAATCACATCGTAGCCGGGTGAAATAAGGAAAAGAGCAAGGTAAAAACAAAGGATTAAAGAGGGATAATCCACAGCAGGCTGGCAGGGGAGCAGACCGTCTCCTCTCCAACCTTAGTCGGATCAATACGAGGCAGACTGCTGGCAGACCGTCAACACAGCAGCCTTCACTTTGTCTTCATGCATTAGCATCGTTAAAGCGGGAATGAGTTTAGACTCTGCAGCTTCGCTCATTTAAATGTGACTCGTGTTTTCGTGAGCATTTTTTATCCAAATTGCCTTATGTTGGCGTATGCTTATGACTCAACGTGTGACACGAGGGTCGGGGATTTAATGCAACTACGGTAAATTATACTTGGCAGCAAAGAATGACTCGGCAAAATCAGCAGAAGGATTGCTAGAATATAAACATGAATGATACGGTGTGATGTCATCTATTTAGTTTAAGTAGTACTGTTTCATTACAGCTGTCAAAAAAGTCATTTGATTTCTGATTAAAGGGAAAGAAAAAGCAACGATTATGTCCAAGAGACTTTTGCTAAATGTGTCCTTGAAGAAACACAAATTAAAATGCAGTTTTAGCTCGCTGTTTTGGTTTTATGCTTATACTTCAATCACACTGCTTTCTTTCACCCTATTTCCAGCTGAAACACCCTGACAAACCAACCTAGCAACTAGCCAATTAACAAAGTATAGCATTTAGCAGCTCAGAGTCAGTGAAGACCAGAACGCGAGCTTAAAGACGGGTGGGCTCCTGACTCTTTGCTCAGTATAATTAACCATGGATACTTTAGTATGACGAAGACGTGTTTAAAGCTTGTTCAACAGGCCGAAAAAAGGCTTGCTTTCCATGTCTGTTTCAAATCGAGCAGTAAAAAGCTTTGGTTTGTAAATATTTATTATTAATCCGTTGAGCAGGAACTACCACAAACTGAGACTAGCTCCTCGCTCTGTATCTTTCCTCCTCTCGAGGGCCTCATCTCATTTGAGGATAACCCCCCCCAACCCCCCGAGACACGTATTGAAATCATATCAAACACACAGACGTCCACACACACACAAATCGCTTCATCCAGCATCAGCTTACTGCATGATCTGATAGACTCAGCCTCTAGGGTATCCGATAGCCTTCTCAGTCTCTGGTTGGGTATTTAGATTAAAGAGAACACCATGCTTCTGGCTGATGATAACCCAGATGTCTTTAAAAAAAAAAAGCCCTGGACACAAATCCTCAGCTGCCACCCTAAAAAACTGGAGTCTGTTGATTAAACCAACTCTGTGGAGGAACACTTTGAAATGAGCCCTTTAATCCCACTGCCCAAAAGTGTAGAGGGAGGAAACCACTCTGCGGTCTTTGTGAAGTAATAAGGTGTTTGATGAAGGACTTAAAGCTTTTAAAGAACAAGGACCGGTCTGCTGGCACAGCTGCAGCTTTAAATAGAGCTGTGATAATCAATTACATCTATTCTGACTTATCCAATTTAACTTTATTTCAATAGCACATTTAAAAACAACAGAGTGCTGTACATCAATAAATATATGAAAAAAAGCATAAATACATTCAGAAAATACAGAAAGAACTTAAAACAAATGTAAAATACGGGACAATAAAACCATACTGAAACCAGAGACTGAAAACTCTCATACATTACGTAAAAATATTATGAAACACAAGTAAATCAAACCCACATTTTGCACTGGTGTTGAAGAAAACAAGCATTGTTTGAGCCCAGTCTGCTCGGATTGGTCAGCTGAGGGTGTCCCGCCCCTTCGCCAATCACGTGCAATGTGCTGGAGGGCTAGCCAATAGAAGTATGAGTGTTACACAGTGATGTCACTACAGAAGTAAGTAAAGGAGTCCAATGGAGGCCCTTCAGTGTGCAGGAGAGAGGGAACTTTAGGATTTTAGCCTTTGCAGACCCTTTACATGCACAGAAACCCAATAGGGCCTCTTTAAGTAAAGCATCTGACTACTTCCTCCATCCCTGCATCCACCATAAAGAAAGCTGTGTCGCTGCACACCACAAAGCTATTTGACTACTCAAATCTGCCTGTCCTTCATTTGCCTGCTTTTTGGATCGGAGCAGAAAAAAGACGCCTTTGAAGTTTCTCATGTCTGTCGTTATAGGAGCTCTGGGAGGAGGGTGTGTGTCTCTGGAGGGTAAAATTTGCGCAACCATCAAAGAGAAAACTGAGTCAATTCAGAGACCTTTGGCCACCGCCTCTCATGGGGTATCACTCAGTCTTTGAAAATGAAGGGAAATGCACATTATGCGTCTGATTCGTTCAGGTGTTTAATGCAGGATTGCAGGGAACTAAAATATGTTGTTATGGTCTTGAAACACCTCTAAATCCACATCATAATGCATGATAGTCACTCCAGCTGTTTAGTGTTTCCTTTTCTCAAAAATTAAGGAAATCACAGAAGACAGATTGCCTCATATCACCCGTCAGCTATGCTAAGCAGGGTGTGGTTAAAGGCAAAACATACTGAACCATATTCCAACGAGAGGGCAGTGAAACCCTTCTTAGCTATTGAATGACAATATAAGAGGAAGTATTAAAGTAAATTAAGATCTAAATACAAAGAAACAAATAGTAATATGTGAAGTATTTCAGGAAAGTGCCAAAAAGCTATAGTGAAAGAACATTTCATTCATCAGACAACCTTGAAAGCACCTTCATGTATGACTTATGACCTCTTTCAAAAGGGGGTGTAGCCTATTCTGCAGAAAACATTCAATATCTCAGCTTATCACCTATTATCAGTGAAGCCTTCACCTGACTGTAATGCCTGTGACACCTATAACCCTCATGGATGCTGTAGGGCCCCTGGGAGCACTCTCAGTAATGTGTTCAGCACATAGTGAGAACAACATTACATTGATTATATCATTTACGCTGGACCCATTGGGAGGCACGTGCATGTAGGAGGCCTGCTCTCCCACTGATGCTGCATCTGTAGGATGGAGACATTTCACCCTACAGGAGGGGAATTTACATCATGATTCGAAATAAAAGGGATTTGTATTCTATGAGCAAATGCAGGGGAAGGTTCTATCCATTATTCAAAAAGGGGACTTTTGGGGGGTGTTCCCTTTCCTGTAGTGTGTTATATAGGTCTATGTGCATGTCAATGGTTCAGAAAGGGGGGAAAAGGGGCTGCAGCACGGGCAGTAGAGGCACTAAATACAAATAGGAACCTGAAAATGAGCTTTTACGTCTCCAGGCTGAAACACTGCTCTGCTAAAGGTAATTTCCAGAGTCGAACTCTTTGAATTCTGTACAACCTATTTTACTTTTGGTAGGATTCATGAACGGGATCAGCGCGCACATGCCCAATCCCTTAGGACCTGTCCAATCTCTAAAGCACAACACATCCTGAGGCTCTGCATTCACACACTTTTGGCATTCCACACACACACACACACACACACACACACACACACACACACACACACACACACACACACACACACACACACACACACACACAAACACAAACACACACACACACACACACACACACACACACACACACACACACACACACACACACACACACACAGAGCAGCAGGCAGGCAGGTTGTCAGATCAGGTGATGGGGATCACTTGCTATCATGAAATTCAGCTGCCCGGTTTCTGGCGCTTGGACAGACTTACCCAATCTGCAGCCAAACCTTCTTACACTGTGCATTTCATGATGACTGCACCATAATGTTCATACTTGGATGACTGTACTTCACCGTTGTAAAAGTTGGATCAGGATTGACTTTCAAAACTAGTTGTGATGTCGCCAAATCATGCTTTACGTCTTAAACTCTGACACCCCATAACTGTATTTCAGCTAAATGTAATTTGCATATTCATAATTGCACAGGGCGTCGATTTAAAATGAAATAAAACTCTTTGCTCCTTCACGCTGCCCCTTTATTCATTTACATATTCATAAACCCATTTGTATGGTCTGTAGAAAGACAGGAAATCTATCCCGTGAAGAAAAACGTTTTCTATTTCCCTCAGCTGCAAATGTGGTTAAACTATCTCACCACTGTAAATTAAATATTATTAATAGGCCCAGTGAGCACCGACGCAATTACAAACACTGCCTGGCTCCATAGCTATGAGGCTAATGCTTAAAAGAACATTTACAGCCAATTCTTTTTACAAGATTTTCATTGAGAAGCTTAAATTACATTTACACACAAATGCAGGATGAATGGTTTTCCAGCTGAAGCCGAATTAGTGGGTTTTTTTGCAACACCGGCAGTGTTAGAGAACATTATCTGATTCAGGATAACAACATTTTACTTATATTCCCTGCAGAGTTTCCTTTTAACGCATTTTGTCGGAGCAGATGTCAACATTTGCAAAACGTGGATCCCACTTTAAAAAAATACTTCCATAAAGGGGAGAGAAGGGAGTTAGTGCGTTTTAGTACGAGGGATACTGTCACTTTCTTCCCTGTATCCTGCTAGTGTTTAAAGAAATACAGTAAACCTCCAACAAAGCAATAACGTCTGCCCCTATAATCCAATAAAACACTCACCCTGAATAATGCTCCCTTATCTGTTAACAACAAACACCAGTATGCATGCGTTCACAAACACAGTATGTCGTGTCGGCTGGTGTGTAAAGTGTAATCCTCCCAAGGGGTTATGACACACGTGCTGCCAGTCTTTCAGGCTCCCCGTGGGAAACTGGAGAGTGGAAACTAGTACAGCGCAAAGGGTCAGTTGGGATATATTAGGGTCATAGACAGTGAGGCTTAACTAGACAAGTACAGTAAATAGCTGAGGGTATTTAGTCCGCAGTAGCAGAGACTGTGAGCTCTGCCAAGGCAACTGTTGCAACTGTGTGTGTTAATCTCTGCTAGTTTTAAATATGCATCAGTATGTAACCTAAGCTGGTTATTGGCTTTTGTGGGGGGGGATTCAGCTAACATGGATGCCCCTCGCTGCTCACTCAGTTGCCAGGCTTATGTATCTGAAGGGAAAGCAATGCCTGCAGAAGTTGGCATGTCCTGTGTCACATTCCCAGCCACTCTTCTACTACGCCCAGAGCACCGAGGCCTGCATGTGTGGCCATCGTCAGGAGCTGCAAGAGTTTTGACTCGAAGAGGCTACAGAATAATTATTTTAGTCAGTTTTAGCAGCTTGTTTTTACATGTATTTGACCCTTTGCTAAGCCCTGCTAACTCTATGCTAGCTGGTGGAGCTAGCCTACAGCGCACTCTGTCACTGACTGCGCTCCCTAAAGAATATTATGTACATGTTTTAAAGTAATAAAAAGAATCAGATAAGAAGACAGAATGACTTACAAAAGAGAGATAGCTATATCCTGGATTTTAAACTGTGCTAGCCGTTCGACCTTGCATAGAGCTAGCATAGCGCTAGCATAGAGTGCACACTGTCACTAAATGCACTTCCTGTACAAAATATAATGTATTTTTTGAAATACAATTGAAAGAAAGAAGCAGACAGAATTATCTGTAATGAGCTTCTGGAAGTTTGAAAGATATAAACTAGATTTGTAGCTGTCAGAGCAGTGAAAACACCGTGAGGCCTAATGACACATCACATGCAGAAAATAAGGAAATGAAGGAGTAACACTGTTCCTGTAAAGCTGGGTAGACCTTTAATCACTATAAAGTCAGTCAAAAAACAAAAGTAAAGTGTATATGCTTAAATTCAGTATACTTTAGAGTAGCTAACATAACATAGCATTGGAGTGCAGATTTGTGATGTGATGTTCTCTGTGATTGCTGTGTTGCATCAAAACGTTTAACAAGCCTCTTTCCAATCCCCCCTGTTGACAAACATCATTAGTCTACATGCCAGCGTGTCCTTGAGCAAAATACTAAACATAACATCGATCACCGAGAGAGGATGCTTACATCTCACGCTTCCACGAGCAGGAGCCTCTCGTCCTGACTTGAGTGATGGATATCAAATTTACAAGACTCAATTGATGTTTCAAGTCCCTCTTTTATATCCCAAATATAAATCTGGCCAGTCAATGCATTTCCTAGCAGGAGCAAAGGGCATTAATGCCCAATATCACTCTACCAGCACTATGGCATTTAAGGTTTAGCAAAAAACATATAGGAGGAACTGAGCTCACACCCAAGGGAGGAGGCTATTCCAAAAATAGAGCAGAAAGTGGAGGCATACATAAACATACACGGACGCAGAATGTGCAAGTCAAATAAACACAGAGGCCAGAGAAAGAGAAGTGAGATCACTGACCTTAATGTCTATGTCTCAATGCACAATGACCCTTCACCGTCTATCCCTTCCCAAGCCCTTTCTCCCCGACACAATTAAGTATGTTATGGCTATTTATCTGCAAGCGCCATCTGCAAACTGCCTCCGTCCACACCAGTGAGGTCAGTCCAATTCTCTTCTCACTTCCTGCAGGAAGCCAAGTTGAGCTAGGACTGGACGAGCACACACACACAAACACACACACACACACACACACACACACACACACACACACACACACACACACACACACACACACACACACACACACACACACACACACACAAGTTGCTCTCCAGAAAACAGAGCAATCCTCTCAGAGCAAAGCAGCAGCAGACACAATGTGGAGGTTTTGGAGATGTTAATCAGGGATAAACTGCACAGGAAACACACACCAGGTCTTAACTTTGGGATTTCTGTACAACTAATATTGTTTTTCAAACCCACTGTAACTTCATGACTAAAGCTGATGATAACTGGATTGAAATGGTGGGTAAAACTTTGTCTGGAACATGGATGGATTAAAAATAAACCCACACATATACAGTTATCTAAAGTCACGTTGCTTCTCTGCAGGCAGTGTTGGCAGTCCCTTGTGGATCAGCTGCTTCCTGCCGTCTGTTCCTGATATTTACAGTACAACACTTACCTAGCAACCAGTGAATACTCATTCTGCTAATCCACTCTACAAAATTCCTAAGACCTACAATGTGTAGCACACTGGCAGTAAACCTTATCTACTTTTGTAACAAATGGCAGTAATAATGCAGTTTCATATCCAGAAAATTGTCCTCGCAGCACAAAGTCTATCAAAAAGGCTGCAGAGTCATGCCACAGCAATTTCTGGTTGTATCTGCTGCCTGTTGCCGGATGCTTGTGTGCCCCTGCAGAGCCCATCAGTCTAATGAAGTGCCCATAAATCAGCTTAATGTACACACACACAGGGCCTGGCTGGTACAGAGGTTGGGAGAGATGGATGGCACAAAAGTCGACTAGCAATAAAACAAAGGGAGATTTCCACACATCTTCCTCCTGCCTAACAGAATCATCCTGTCTGTATGGATCATGACAACTAAATGACCCAATAGAGGACTCGGAAAAGACACAAAGGCATGTTTTTCTTCTAATATTTAATATAAGAAGCCATGTTCAAGGTCAACTACAAGTTTCCCTGTTACATTAGCTTGGAATAGTTGTTTATGTGCATTATTTAATTGGGCAAATATACATTCATTACTTTCTAGAAGGGAACTCAGAGAGCACAGTCCCTCCGGCATGGCCCAAACATCTTGCAATGTTAATGAAAGTGGGGGGGGGAAAGTGTGTATCCGCCTACATTTAATTGGTTGTTACTTGGCCCGTGCTTCACCCTTTTTCTAAAGTTGAATGAAAATCAGTGCAGCACTTTCTTAATACACTTGCTGACAAACAAAGAAACAACTGGACTTAAACTCCTTGATGGAAGTAATGAATCCTGAGTTTGATTTTGAATGAAATTGACTAAGTAAAAGTAAAAGTGTTGTGAGATTAGCTAACCATAGCCACCATGGCTATGGTTGTAGCAGATGGAATAAAACTGCAGCATATGTGACTCTAACGCTCGTTAGCTTGAGTGAGTCAGACCCTCAGCAACAGTTCAGGTCCCAGAGCAGGATGTCACACAGCACCCAAAGGTCACTGCATGGCACGGCAGACAGACAAAAAGAAAGCCGTCACAGCCATGAGACAAAAATCATCTCTGGCTTTTAGCATCCTTATTCAACAGGCTTAACATAAATCACTGCGTAAAGTCACACCATATCTCCAGAAGAACATGTGTTTAAATCAGAGCCTCCCTTCTATTGGCTTGTGCTCCAACACATTGTACGTGATAGGCTAAGGGGGCTGGCCAGCTAACCAATCAGAGCAGCCTGGGCTCTGGTTTAAGACAGAGGGTGAAAAGAGGTGCTGCAGCACAGGCAGTATGAGAAACATAAAGACCTTTTTGAAAGCATGGGGACATGTCAACCGGAAACCGGAAAATGGGCTCCTTTAATGATGGTCCAGGAAGAATAGCCAATGCTAATGCTATAGTGCTAATGTGGGTACCAATGAATGACAAACATCTGCATCAGTAAGTGAAATACATCCAGAGTTATTAGGAAAATCAAAGCCTGCATCCCTCACACACAACCCTTTATCAACCAATGAGAGGCCCTTGTTTCAGCTTCAACACGTGCTCATTCAAGCCCAATCTCCAGGTTTTACACCACAGATTGTTTCATTTAGAAGGGATCTGACCTCCTGCTCACCCCTGGCAGATTTGACATCACGATAGAAAGTCGTTATTGGAGTGTCGGTATATGAAATTCTTAATCCTAAGCGATTTTCCATATACCGCTTATAACGCTGTCATTTCCAATTCAGTCCAGCTGCTGACAGATGTGGAAATAGATTGAATCCACACACTGATGAATTTCTCACACAACACCATGTCACACAGATTAAAATTGAATTACAGTAAGACATGTTTGTCCATATTCATTGTCCTAGCGTTTAGAAATGCTCTGAAGCCGTCTCGTGGTGAGCGCTTCAAATAGGCGACTTTGCCGTGAGTAAGATAAGAGACGGACACTTCATAGAGAGAGTTTGTATTCAGCACAAGAAGCCTTTGTTCAGGAAACTGGGTGAAACACTGCTGCCTCTCAGGACTTTCAAAGTGTAGTAGCAGCGTTTCCCCCCCCCATATTTACAGTATGGTGCATGTGTGCAGTGTGCAGTGTGCAGCGCATGGCCTTGGACTCTGTAGGGAGGTTTCTGTGGGGTGGCAGTGGCCTCCATAATAGCCTGTAGCCTCCACAGCAGCCCACATGCCTGGACGCATTATGACAGACTAGGTCTGGGACTAGACCCGCTCTCTGACCACGGATGTCCAGATGTGCTTCTCTGTGGGTCCTGATCTGAGGCCAATCATTGTAGGTTGAAAATAGCCATGGTTAGCGTAGGAATGCATGTGTGAATTTCATTGTAAAAGGTGCCAGCTGCAGCCTTGTGACAATCTGAGTATTTAGCTAATTTGCATGTGAGCTCCTGGTATAAACTAATGTCACAATGCTTTGGTTTTATAGGGGATTATATGCTCATCTCACTGTGAGGTTCTCATGCAAATCTTGTATGATATCAACTTGTTAATCTTTTCACATTGCCTTGCTCTTACCTGGGTTTGATTTTCCCTAATCAATCACTAACGATGAACATAATAGCCTCAATCTTGTATGATCTTAAGTCGGCAAGGGTGCATTTCAACCCCACCATACTGGTTTTGCAGGGGTTTAAGATCGGAACAGAGTGAAGTTTATACAAAATAAGATCTTAGAAGATCTTGAGAAGACTAAGTCTAGGTTAAAAACATTCGTTAATCAAGAAAGTCGTTTAAAATCCAAGGACATTCAGCAGCCTGAAGATGAAAGCGAGGCGATTAAGTACATTTTTTCAGAAATATCCCCAATAGATTCAGTGTTTAGTTTGGGAGGATTTCCTGTCAAATGACTTCTTGAAAGAGTTGAAGATTGTGCAGGATTTTCTTTTTAAAAAAATGGCAAAAGGAGCCCGATGTTATACAAACTATGAACTCCAGAAGAGAAGAGTGACAATGAAAGGTCAAAAAAAGAAGTCAGTCTTTATGCTACGCTAAGCTAACCATTTCCAGTCAAATTTGGAAGATGCACCCGACTCTTTGCAAGAAAAATAATAAGTGTGTTCCCTAAAATTCCTTTTCACTCCCCTTTGAAGACCACATTTCTGTTTTGACGTGTTTTCTGGCATTAATGAACATTTGTGAAACAGCATCAAACCCAGCCAGAAGCCTGCCGTGTAAAATCCACTTAAGATTCAGCAGAAGCTGCCACTCCTGTTGTTTACAAGTCGACATGTGTAGAATTGAATGTGGCTATTATTTATTAACGCCAGAATTCAAGCAGCAACTTCACTCCTCTGAAAATGTAAAATGAGTCATAACAGAGCGTCGGGAGAATTTAATTAAATTAGAGCATCGTCGGATTTGAGAAGCTTTTCAGGCCCCAAAAAAATAATCATCTCCAGGACCTTTCAAAAGAATCTCTTTCCTGAATACGCGTGGATTTAGGAAGAATAAATCCAATCCTGGGTGTCTTTGTGTCTGCGCTGCATTGATGTATGTGCTGAACAGGCGTGAAACATTTGAGGACAAAATGTCCTTCACTTTGAGCTGCTCCTTCCCCCTCCCTCCGTTCCTTCAGTTGTTCCTCTTCATCCATCATGAGCCCTCGAACTGAGGCAGGTGCTTTCACTAAACCTCCCTGAAGAGCCCACCCCCTCCTCCTCCTCCTCCTCCTCCTCCTCCTCCTGCAACCCTCTCTTTCTCCTCGCCTCCCACCATATCTCCCACTGAAGGAACTCATCAGTGGCCCCTTCACATCTGCAGGCATCTTAATTGTATATTGTCAAACCAGGTTTTGTTTTTTTTCAGCAAGGGACGTGATCTAGATCAGCTGGGGGACTGCAGAAAGGCTGCTCACACACACACACACACACACACACACACACACACACACACACACACACACACACACACACACACACACACAGGAGCCTGTACACTGTAGCTACTGTGCATATGATAATAAAGCCTTTGAATCATTAACACACATATCCAAATTAAGGAACTTCTACAGACATTTGCTAAAAGATGAATGTGCAAATATGCATTACACACAGAGAATCAGACTTGCACACACTCATACCCAGAGGCTAAAGAGCGAGGAAGAGCATGATGGGAAACCTCTGAAAAGATGAAGTCTGGCAGCGCTGATTCCATAGTTCCCTTCTCCTTTTCTGTTCAGACAGCTGCAGGGGTTGGCTGGAAATGTGACGGTACCTTTTGCATCCTTTTCTAAAAGCCCAGAAAAATACATAAATCTGATCTGCTGAGTCTATGCTAAGCAGGCGGAGATCATGACTCGTCAGTATAGGCAGGTCTGGACGCCCTACATGCTGCAGAGGGAACAAAGACCGCCATTGATTTACCGAGACAAGACAATGATTCCTTTTAGCAACAGAGGCTGGCAGCACTGGGCAGAATCCCACCACTGTTCTCAGTGAACTTAGGGAACAAAAAGAGGGACAGACAGAGGGTGGGGGGGACAATAAACTGGGTCGAACTGTCCTCAATGCATTCTCTGTAGCTCAAGTTCATAGCGAGTCCCAGAAGACGGCACAACGGAGCATAGATGACTGGGCACAT
Source organism: Eleginops maclovinus (assembly GCF_036324505.1). Taxonomy (NCBI): domain Eukaryota; kingdom Metazoa; phylum Chordata; class Actinopteri; order Perciformes; family Eleginopidae; genus Eleginops; species Eleginops maclovinus. The sequence goes on from NC_086360.1 coordinate 26,579,670, forward strand.
TCACGGCAACACCGAAAGGTTGCATAACTGATGTTACAGCAGTTTCTTAGAGAGCATCAATATGTTCTTCTTCATCAAGGGCCCTTTCTGCCCACTGGGGCCCCTGCTTTGGTAAGCAGACTTGTTGCTAGTAGACAGATGTAAATATAGGTCGCTGATGCTCACAGGGACCGTTACAGCGTCCCTCCAAAAACAGATGCAGCGCCCATTCTTCCAAAGGGAGCATTTATAAACCTGTTGACTGAAACATAAGAGGGATGGATGGCAGTTAAATGAGCTCAGGCTAAAAATGTGTCCAGGGTGGCACAGAGGTGGCAAACAACATACAGCGAGAGCAGGAACTGTCTCACAAACAAATAGTTCAAGGGTTAATCTGACAAATTCTGGGTAAATCTGAGACAACAAGTGACCAACAGACAAAGGTACAAAGTAAAGGAGTCACTGCCCAATCATGGCTTACAGCAGTAAAGATAAGTAGGTATGTATTTTATCCACCTGTCTATGCAATATGGGGTTCTATATTAGAAAACCTGTCTGTTTCTTTAAGAAAATCTAAACGAGTGCAGACATTTTAGCTGCAATTTTCAGTTTTTTCAAGTCTTTCTGTTGATTTTCATAAGAATTGTTCATTTCTTACAATATTAATGTATAATATACCTGTCCTATTCTAGTCTAGCTCTGTTCTGCTGGCCTTTAAATGACTTTTTGGTTCTATTTAAATGTATTTCTATAATGTGTTTCTTTGCTGACTCTTCTAATTTAAGCTGTAGATGTTAGCATGCTTTGCTAAGAGGCTTAGCATCTACATTGCTACATCATTTGCTAACATTTGTCCCTTTAATTCAGGAATGAGGAGTTTAATTGTGTCTATTACTATCGAAACTTAAGAGCCCATGGTTTCCTAAAGTACCAGGAGTTTTGAGTGTTAAATCTGCCATTTAAATCGGTGTAAAGTGAATTTGTGCCTTGCTACACTGCAACAGTTACTAAGAGAGGCTTATCTACTGACTGTTGAGTCACTACAAAAAACAAAACTGATATTATGGAGCCACCAAAGACAATTTTGAATGTACAATGTGCAAAAAAAAGAAGGTTTATTTCATCCAAACTCTTGGATGTAAGCTGGGTTTCTGCTGATAGAAACTGCTTTACTGCAATTCTCAGCAAGAAAAATGAAAACCCTTGCCCTCAGACTCCCTGAAAAGCCAAACCAGGATTTACAATTCCCTCTGAGTCTCCTCTCACACCAAAGGATCTCGTGGACATCATGTGAAAAGGCAGGAGTTATCTTCTAAAGCGCCTGCTGTCGGCCTACTTCTCTTATTAAGGGGATTCTAACCGGATGCCTCTCCCCTTTGCGCTGAGGTCGTGCCATCTGCTCGGTAGTTTGTTGTGGTGCGGCGAGTTGTGACTCTTAATGAAATTGTGGAGCAATATGTAAGGTCTGATCCGCTTAAAGGGGGGCTGCTGAGGCCTTCCTGCCTACAGCCTCTGGAGAGTCAGAGCAGCGGGAGTCTATCTGCAGCCATATGCGGGGATAAACTCTGATGTCAGGTCACTGCTGATTCAATAAGGGGGAGACTCTCCAAAGCTGCTCTGATAGGCTTTTACAATAACAACATATTCACTTGAAGGGTGTGGGATTTCATTACCGAATTGTTAAGCAATTCCTGAACATATGATTTGCTGAAAGGCACAAGGGAGTAATGGGGAGTAGCGAGTTGGCGACATGCTGGAATGAAGACTGATGGTCCTGATGAAGATAAATGTATTTAGCTGGCTTCACTGTATCAACTCCTGTTACTCAGCCCTGGAGAAGATGAGAAGGGTAATTTATTTGCCAGTCCAATGTTATGCAGACGAAACCAAACACTGACTGCATCTCCTTTTGTTCCTTTCTTGCAAATTCATTGCAGCATTTTCCGTGTAAAGCTCAGTCTAAATGGCCGTTTCAAAGCTCGCTTATGAGACAGCCTGATAAAAGCTGGTGTTTTCATATAGCTATTTAGCATTTAATGTGTTTCAAAAAACAGATCCTGACTATAAATATGCACGCTGACCCAATTATAGGTAGAGTCATTTGTGATTCAGTCTGTTTGAAGCAAGCCAAAAGATATCCCCCCTTGAGTATGGCTGGGTGGGGCTTGCCAAAATTCTGAAAACAATTAGGGCTGGATATTTAAAGAAACACAGGAAAGGCTGTTTTTATATGTTGTGGAAGTACTTGAGCATGATCCATAACAGACATCACTTATTCTCAAAGTACGTTAGAACAGCAGCTGCGAGTTCACCCAGCATGCACCGAGGAAACACTCACTCCCATCATGCCCACTATACTGTCTGCACTGGACTGTATATGTGAATGCAAATGCACCCCTGGCCAAAGAGAAGAAGGGCCGAGCTGTATGGCTGAGTGCACATGTGCATCCTTTTATCAAGTCTCTGAAGGGAAGTTTTTCCACATGCTGTCATCTTTTCCCAATAATACCGAAACCAGAAAATCCCTATATGGCCGACAGGAAGGAAGGAGGCCTTGATCAGATGAGCAAAGCGTGAGTAAGCGTCCACGGGTTAAAGGTGGGCGCTCAAATCAGCACAGAGACAAACGATGGGAGAGGGAGAAACATCCCCATTGGTTGAAATGGTTAATTTAGGACATGTGTTTAGTCACTTTCCTTCCTGAGAGTTAGATGATAAGATTAGGGACACACAATGATATTTAAACACTTGTTAAAAGGAAATATGGCCCGGATGTTGACAGGCAAATAAAATAAGGCTTTAATCATGTGCATGTGATGTAGCTAAGCTGATCTTATTTCAATCTGATCAGAGGAGGAATTTAAAATGCACATGTATGCCAGGTCTCTACTGTAACTGTTACAACTGGAGGTAAACAGTATAGGAACACGTGCTTATTACTAATTATCACGCGTTGTGATGGGGATCTGCACTAACCAACACCTTCCCCTTGTAAAGCATCCCTTAACTTAACATGCATTCATCCAGAATGTGCATAATGTTCCCGCAGTTCTGTCTTTATAATTACAAAGGCTTAGTGAAACAAATTAGATTTTACATCAAAAAGCTAAGACGGCTTATTGCTGATAGCCTGATTTACAGGAAAAAAAAATCACCAAATCCAATCACAAGAGGCATTTCAAATGTATGCCATGTCTCTACACAACTGGAGCTAATCTGTATAGGAACATTGTGGCTTGTAAAGGTGGAAAAAGCAAAAATGGCGTTCGCTTTTTCTCCAAATTTGGACTTTTTTGATTTCCGACTATCTTTTCAAAATGGTCACTTTTTTCCGAACAGATCTGACTTTTTTTCAAATGTATGGATCTTTTTCTAAATGTCGACTTTTAAAAATGTCCCACTATTTTCTCATTATTTTAACTCCTTCATCTTCTTTTAAAAATGCACACTTTTTGTCTCCACCCCCCCAAAATTTCGACTTTTAAAAATGTCAGATATTTTTTTTTTAATTATCTTTTTTTTTTAAATTTCTGACTTTATTTCTAAATGTTTTACAAATGTTCACTTTTTAGATGAAATTCAAACATCTGGGGGGATCAGATGTTACTCTTCTGTTCTGTAGGCTAATACTTTAAGTGTGAATCTATACATCCACTGCCTGAATCTGCTTTATTAGATCTTACATTTTTTAACGCTTCTTGCTTTGTAATGGTGAAAAAAGCAAAGATCTTTCCTTCTAGAGAACACGTTATTCTTCTGCCCTGTTGTGTTTGTTATTAACACAATTATTGCAGCCGGGAGCTCACCAGGAACAACATTATCCCGGGGTCAACCCAGAGAGCGTATTCTCACATACCACAACCACAAATGAGAGCACCAGGAATCTGCTTCACACCCAGACTGCCATTAGGACCCAGGGCGTGATGGGCAATCACCAAAATAGAGCTGTGCTTCCTACTAATCCCAGATGAACAGGTGCTTCTATTTAAAGGATCAAATCCTTTCCAATCCACCCATTGGAATCCCAACCCTCTTTCTCCTCTCATGCTCTCGACTGTATTCCTCGCCTATTTAAATTCCCCTTTTTTCTGCCTTTCCCAGATTATGGGCAGAGAAACAAAAGCATTGAGTGAATGAATGAGCTGTGGAAACGTGCATGAGGAAAGCCACTTAAGAAACCAAAGCTTTTTCCCAGAGAGTCTGAGGAAGTATTTCACTGAGAAAACTATTTTCAAATACATTGGTGCATTGGTAATTCTCATTCAATTTGTTCTAGCATTTTTCCATTCTTCAACTCAGTAACACATAGACGTAATTGCTATTGTATACCACTACAAACACAAGTGATTCAAGGTCTGATCTACGCAACTGGAACAAGAAACATGACCGTGTAAAAAAGGGAGTAGATATAGCAAAGCATAAATAGAGATCAGGATTTGAGACCTAGAGTCGCCATAGGGATAAGGAAAGAGCATTGAGGAGCCAATTATAACCCTTATTCAAAGCTGGACCGTGTTAACAAGCAGCCCGGTGGCAGAGGGTCCCTGTCAGGAATAGAAAAGGGTGTTTTTATTCCCACAGAGCTTTCAATGAACGGGGTGATGTAGTCAAAGCATTTCGCTCTATGATTCTGGAGTTATATATAATCAAGGAAGCAAACAGTAAAGACTTCCTTGATCCCGATAAAGTGGTGCAGGGATAACGTATTGTTGTAGGCCCAACCGGAAGTTAGCATCACAAGGGTTTCCTCAACACAAATCCAATGGTATTTATCCATTGGAAATTGGGATAAGACTTATGGCAAACACACCTTTATGATACTTACACGTTTTGTTCAGCAGGAAAATCTCCAAACATTACCACCACTATATGATTTTTGAAGCATAAATGGAATTGCCAGATGTAAAAAGCTAACGTTAGGCTTTGAAAGGAACTACAGCACGGTCACATGACTTCACGTCACCACCGCTAAGCTAAAGGTGGCTAATGTTGGGCTATAAAGGAACTACAGCACGGTCACATGACTTCACGTCACCACCGCTAAGCTAAAGCCGGCTAATGTTGGGCTATAAAGGAACTACAGCACGGTCACATGACTTCACGTCACCACCGCTAAGCTAAAGCCGGCTAATGTTGGGCTATAAAGGAACTACAGCATGGTCACATGACTTCACGTCACCACCGCTAAGCTAAAGGTGGCTAATGTTGGGGGTGATGATGCTGGGTAGTCTAGGTTTAGTCGCTTGTTAGTCACAGCTGTTCAATAACACATACTATAAGCTTTACCAGTGGGGTATTATGGGGTATCTCTTCAGCTTGTGTTAACCACAGATCTTATTTCAGGCTTCTTCACACAAACTTAACTCATTTCTTGGTTTTAGGACTCATTCCTGCAGCACTCTAGGAAATATCTTAGGAAAGTTCACACAGATAGCTCAGGCAACATGAATGGGATGCCTTGGTTGAAATCAGGGGAGGAGGAGGAGGAGGAGGAGGAGGAGGAGGAGGAGGTGAACAGAGGGGAAGGGGTTATATGATTTACTTTAGACACCCCTTTTGTTTTCTTTGAACTCAAGGCCTCTTGAAAAACTGAGAGGCCCGTCAGGCAGCGTAACACCTGGCGGACGCTGAGTGACGGGACAATATGGTGCGAGTCTGGCTCTGACAGCGGCCACAAGACAGATTGATGGCCGCGGGATCATCGTGGTAAAAGCACAGACCAGCAAACCAAAGCTCGGCTAATTATATTCCCCCCCCCCCTCTGGGCCAGAAACCAATTTGTCTCATTTTCAATACCCCCTATCACGCTGACAGAATGGCTTGAGGCAGTGTTTGAGAAGCTGTAATGAAAACAGTTCCTTCTAACAACCAGTGGAGTCTGAAAAGTGCAGAGGGAGTAATCCCCCTCCGCCGCTATTGCTGTAAGTGGGTGAGGGAGCCGGGGAGCAAGCAGACATACATTCTATTGTAGTAGTACCAATGTGTGATGTTGTTAAAGGGGGAATAAGGTTGACAGGCCCCCGAGGCTACACTGGGAAGCCGGCTATTCACACGAGCACAATCACGACCTTTCAAAATATGAATTTTGCAGGGGCTGTGCAGTCTTGGCTTTTGTTGCGGACACAATGTGACATGCACGGGCCGCGTAGGCTCAGCCGCATACAAAAACAAGGGAAAAGCCGGCGGTGTCTGAGTGTGAGATAGCGTTTCCGGCTTCCTTAAAAGCTTGTGAGTGTCCTGACCTGATGTGTTCACCAACAGAGCATTACATAGTGAGAACTAAGGTTTAACTTACGTGGGATTTGCCAGACAATGTGTTTTTTGTGCTGAGGCAGCTGTTAATACTGAATGTATTTATAGTGAATATGATTGAAATATGGTCTCCAAAGCTTTTCCAATGAAACTGTTGGAAATCATGTAGAAACAAGACTAAAGCTCTGGTCGAATAGTCAAGGAAATGATCCTCGGGCAAAATGTCACGAGGTCAACGAAAGATGGATAGACTAATTCATAAGGGCTGTGGAAAAGACAGCTATCATGGCTGCCACTTAAATACTTGTGGGTCATTTCACTCAGTTAGGAACCTTCACAAGTAAAAAGGACTGTCTGAACGCAGCCTAAGAGGTCAAGTTTAACTGACGCTAAAGGGAAAACCATTAGTCCTGCAAGTAAACCCACACAATGTAGAATTTGAGAGGATGCGGGGAAAAAGGATTGTTTATACCTAATTTTACTGGACCAAAGTAGTATCACAGCTAATAATGCTAAAGATATAATGCAAAAACAAATGCATGTATTGAATATGCAAAGATGTGGCAGTTAAAAGCATCTGTGATCGTTCAAAACACATAAATATGAGCCATTATACAATCTAACTCTATTATAAGTCCGCTAAGCAATGCCTGAATTAATGCAAAATCATCCTTTGAACTGCGTGTCTAAAAGCTAAAAGTACCATCTGGGAGGGAAAAGTTGGGACCGATTAAAGTCAAACCTATTCCAATATCCCCAGGGCTGAAAATTTACTCCGAGTTCCAGAAAACTAAATCTCATCAGCGGGGAAACGTGTGGCGCTTCACCCATCGTGACTTGACAGAGGTACACTCAGGACTTTGTGCCTACACTCTTTCTGCCTGTGCTGGAGCCAGGTGGAGAGGAAACAGGTGGCGCGGTGCCCTGGGTGGGATGTGAAAGAGTGAGCATGCCGTCAGTGGGTATCAGCGGGTGTGGAGAGAGACTTCTCCCACCTGAGGGTGAGGAACAAAACTGTGGATTCACTCAGTGACCCTTTCACACACTTAGAGGTGCAACTATAGCTCACAAGTCCAGCAAATTTGGACAGAAATGGAGGAAGCTATCGTAGATTATTGGCTGTGTTTAACTTGGCAATAACTATTATCCTGTGTCAATGGAACACCAGTAGTCCCAAAAATGTCCTATTGGACCAAAAACCCAATTCACAGTAATACCATTACCATGAAAACAGACCCACTGCTCGAAAACAAAAGCACATGTTCGGGATATTGGGGTTTCTACATGTCATTTTACTTAACCCTCCTCTGTTTGCAAAGAGGAATGCTATCTAGCTAGCGCGCTAATAAACAGATACTAAGCTAGCTTAATTGGAGAGCTGAGGAGACTAGCGCTATAGCATTACATAAGCTAGTTAGCATATCAGCTCATGGTTAAGTGTTTCATTCAGAAGTTGAGGAAATAGGTGCCTTATATACCGCATAATGGAACAAAGTTATTGTTGATTCATAACTGTAAAAATGCTGAATTCATGACCCAAACGCCTCTGTGATTAGCCGTGCGATTCCTAAATTAACGGTGTTGATTATCCCGTCTCCATAAGTCTCTCTGCTGACGGCAGAAAATATGTGAGTCACAAATTACCTCGGCACATCTGCACAAGGCAATCGCCTTTGAATAATTATAGACGCTGTTGCTTTGTGCGCCTCTGCAAAATGATTCATAAAATCAACACGCTGCCAAGTGACAATTAAATCCAAGCGTGTCAGTTTGGAGAATCTAATAAAAGTAGAATAGGGGAATAAAAGATTAAAAGAGCTGGAGGTAATCTGGAATCCATAAGCCATTACGTTTCTCACATCTGAGACTCAGCTGCTCTCCTCCAGTATGCATCAACATGATATTCGAGGCCTGCCCTTACGCAATGATGAGCCAGATGCATGCTGCTCGGCCCACCAGGTTTAGGACTGAACAGTGCACTCTTTGTGACTTCTACTGTATCACGCCGGACATTATCAGTATGTCCCATGACGCATCAGCAGGCCGAAGATGTGTGAGTCTCTCAGCCAGAGAGCAGACAGCTGATCAGAATCAGGTAAAAATCTGTCAGATAATGAAAGCATGCAGTTAACCTGGTCTCTGGCTATAGACTGGGTCCTAAGAGTGTGTTGACAACCTGAAAGCTGTGGACTATTAGATTTCTTTAATGGATTTTGTGAGTTACAACAGAGGGGCTATTTCAGAAATTAAACCTATGTTTATTTGATGAATCCTCCTCTCCTCCCTATTTGGCTTTTTGGGGGTTTTTCCTATCCTGTCATACATACTTAAACTCTCCCCCCGCCTGAAACACCTCCATTGGACAACTTTTTTACTTCTGGAACATGTACGTGATAGGCTAAGGGGGAGGGACATCTCTAAGCAGTTGGTTGACCAACACAACAGAGCTGGCCAGCTAACCAATCAGAGCAGACTGGGCTCTGGTTTCAGACAGAGGGTGAAAAGAGGAGCTGCAGCACAGGCAGTATGAGAAAAATAAAGAGCTTTCTGAACATTAAAGCATGGAGACATGTCCCGGTAACCAGCATATTACAAGAGACCAGATCCAGGTTGACAACATGCTTTTATTATCCGACTCATTTACCTGAATCTAATCAGCTGTCTGATCTCCGGCTGAGACACTCAAGCTGATCTCCAGCATCGTCCTCAACACACTCTGCCACCGCCACAGGAAGATTTAACAGCGATGATATCAACAAGTGTATGAAGCACACACACACACACACACACACACACACACACACACACACACACACACACACACACACACACACACACACACACACACACACACACACACACACACACACACACACACACACACACACACACACACACACACACACACACACCAGTGAAGCTTTACTCTCCTCTATGTGAACTCTGAGTCGTTTCTAATAACCCAGTTCGACACAACAGGATGCAGAGGGTATTTTCTGATCCTCCTTCCAAAAGAAACACTCCCTAGGCTATGGGCCTAAACATTTTCTTACTTCCCTGGACCTGCACCAGGCATAAGGTCAGACAAAGCGAGGCGCCATGAATAAGAATTGTTCTTCTAGGTTCAACTCTGCCCTCTGTGTTCTCTCTGCTCTTTTCTTTGGACTTTAAAAGCTTCCTCTTTGCTGCAGTAACCCTGCCATGACTCCACCTTGTTTTGCTTTTACTCTACTTCATTCAGAGTCTCGATATCTCCTTAAAGCTCCTCGTCTTTCTTAGGAAATCCTTACACCTATACCTTGAAATCAAATCCTTTCCCTGACATTTCTAGTTGTTACAAAGTCTGTCATGCTTGCCATAAAAGTGATGAAATCTCACTGTATTGCCTCAGCTCACCGCCATAGATGTTTCTCTAAAAGCCAAACAGTTTATCTGACACGCACCACCTCCCTTCTGGCAGAATAAGCAAGACTTCAATTCATTTTTTTCATCAGACTAAAATGGAGGAGATCTGAATCAGCAAAGGGGTTTCTGATGTTAACAAATCGAGCGAGCTTTTGGCTTCTTGTCAGATGATGAAGGTGGGAGATGTTGAACACGGTACAGATTAGATTCAAATAGCATAAACAAATACATATAAATTGCATCTTGCTCAGTTTGTGATGGTGGCTGACAGCCAATCAAAAGAGACACACTGACGTCTGGGTGTTACTGGAGTCGCTCTCTGTGAAGCAAGGAGAGACATCATGTGATCGTAGGCCTCTGAATTACAAATTTACTACGCTTTACGCTGCACTATTTAATAAACACTGTTGAAATGACTTGACGTTCCCACTTTCCAGCCAAAAAAGATTTAATTAGAGGATTATTTCTCTTGTTTACTGGCCCCGTATTGTTGTGCTCAGCAGTTTTCTGACAGTCCCAGAGGAAGGGGTGGTGGCTCAGTCTGTCTGCAGAGAAACGCAGCAGAGTGGGGGTATTAATTGTTCCACCGTCAGCCACAGGCACCCGTCTCGTCACCAAACCATTAATCATAAAGTGAGAGGCGGACAAAGGGTGTGGGACCAAGATCACATATGCATGAAGTCAATTTCTAAGCCCAGGAATCTGATCAGGAAAAGCACATGTTGATGGATCAGCAGCATCAGATTCTCTCTTTTATTTTGCAGCACTTTCCCCATCAGTGCATGTCAGACTAACAGATAGCTTTACAGTAAACACACGTACTGTATGTGATCTCATTAAGACGACCGCAGACAGAGCAAAGCTTGTTTCTCCACACAACAATCCAGCCTCTCTTTTTCGCCCCACAAAAACCTCCCGGAGTCTGAATTATAACCAGCGCCGGTCTCTCCTGAGCCATGAATAAAGCTAACAGTTCATGAGTCAGAGCCTTTTACATCCACACCTTTTCACGAGAACAGCAGCCATTACTCTCCCTCCCTCCCTCCCTCCCTGCGCTCTATGGATGAATGAATGGAGGCTCTATTGGTCTGTTGCTTCAACCCCACAGTGGAAAATATGACGACCCAGCTGCAGCAGGTAGGAGAGAAAGAGGCTGCTGGGATGGGTGGGAGGTCCCACCGCCAATACTACAACTTTACACACACACAGCCCCTCCCTTGTATCTCTTTGTAGATGTTTGACTGACAGTTATAGCCAGAGTGACCTCAAGGTTATGGGTTCAGCTTTGTCCGAGGCAACACGTGCAAATTAAGTGCCAACTCGGAAACTTTTCTTCAAAAAACTTCAGAAACACCCCCGCATTTTCCCACAAAACCTTGTTCTATTCTTGGCTTTTACATGGCCACATCCAGACTTACAGCTTGATAGAAAGCTCAAACTCTCACCAAAATACATACAATAAATGCAAATGCAAGTTGCAGATAAAGCTCAAGCTTTCGCGTTATTTTAAAAACCAAATAACCTAAAAAACAATCACAAAGAGTTTATAAAGGGGGTCAATTAATGTCTCACAAGATGTCAATTGAGTCTCATTGGCTAGTTCGATGCCATATTAAAAATACTGACCAATTACCTACATTATAATAAATAATAGGCTGGTTTTAAACTCAATTTTACTGAATTTATTAGAAAATGAAACAATGAAAGTATTACTTTTTGCCATTTTTAGTAATTGTGCATCATAGTAAGGAATAAACTATAGTACAAACAGGATAGAAACACCCTCCACTTCATAAGAAATGTCCTTAATTGTTATCAAAACATGCTTTATATTTCTGTAGATGAGTTTGAAGTGTCATAGGATGAAAGAGCCACACGTCACTGAAACAAAAGGCAGAAATTATGCACATTTTCGTGTAAAAAAACTGCAGCAGGCAGATATTTAGCAGAACGAATAGTCCCTAAAACGCCCCAATAATGACAGATAATTACTTGGTTTAGAAAATAACATCCTGCATTAGCCTCTCTCTCTCTCACACTTTATTATGAACGCAGAAAATCGATATAATGAATTAACTCAGTTCTCATGACAACAATTGCTGCAGCAAATGAACCGCCATGGTACCAGCGGTCGCTCTGATTATTAGCAGCTTCTAGGAAAAACCACAGTGCCTCTTGTCTCATCTTCCTCATCTTCCTCCACATCCATCCTGCCTCTCCTCTCTTTCCACCGGCCTACACACTCAGGGTTTAATGCCAAAAGGCTGAGGGAACATTTGTCCAGCATTGAAAAGAGTAGGACTTAACCTCAAATGTCCTACTCCTCTACAGCGAAGACGGCATGGTGACATTTTTGACTAAAGGGAAAATGATGTCACACATTTTCCACCAAACAACATCCCCAGGATCTGTGCAAAGACGCAGCACCGTTTCTGGGTAATTAATACACAAAGGACACATGACGGTTAAAAAAGTAGGTTAGACTGACTCACTAACAATATGGGTTGCTCATACTTAAAACATCTTGAAGAGGAGCTGTTTTTGGTGTTTTCCCTTTCCTGTAGTGAGGTTTTAGTGCATGTAAATGGTCTGCAAACGCTAAAATCCCTGTCATTCCTCCAGAGGGAGTTTCTCTCCCCCTTTGTTTACTTCCGGAACATAGTGACAGCACTATGTAACACTCGCCTTCTATTGGGTAGCGCTCCAACACATTGTAAGTGATAGCCAAAGGGGCGGGACATCCCTAAGTGGTTGACCAATCACAACAGAGCCGGCCAGCTAACCAATCAGAGCAGACTGGGCTCTGGTTTCAGACAGAGGGTGAAAAGAGGTGCTGCAGCACAGGCAGTATGAGAACAATAAAGAGCTTTCTGAACATTAAAGCATGGAGACATAAACATGTATGAAAACCTGAAAATAAGCATGATAGGGCCCCTTAAAAAACAGCCAAAATACATGTAGGTGTCTTGGTGTTGTGCCAAGGCGTTTCCTACCCTGCCAAGAAAGCCGTTAAAGCATCAAATGTTAATATGTATGTTCTTTGCAGACATATTTGCACAAACAGTATCATTTATTAGCAGATTAAACTCTAATGAGCTGCCTCTAAATCACATGTTAATTGAAAGTAATGGGATCATTTCAGTCAACTTTGGTAGAGGACCGATCGCTACACATTTATTCTATTTACTGCGGCAAATAAGATCCTCAAAATAATAATGTTTTATTTATTAGAGTCTGTCTTTTAAGGCTATCCATCTCCAACCACCAGCCACACCTTCCCTCCTCGCGAAGCAAATTACTTTCCAGAGATGGTGGAGAAAACAACGTGATCCACTCTCCGTCTCAGTCTACCAATCTTACATTAAAGTGACCTGTCAGCGGGCGACACTAAACGGTGCTTTCTGAAATACATCTCAGCCACCACTGCGCCGTCTACAGTAACTAGAGTTTGAAGTTGTGCAGAACAAAGACAAAAGGCATTGAAGGCTGTAAAATATTTATAGCAGCCAAATATTAGAGGAACTTGTTCTATTTCAGTCAGACTGCTTAAATCCTACATGATGTAATCAGCACACATTCATGTATCGGTGTTCGATTAGACGATACAACAATGCTTTAACGTTAATTTTGTTTAATTGAATAACAGGAGGCTCTTGTGCAGCATTTGATGACTTTCACAAGAGCATATGTGGCGATCAGTAGCCACAAATATCTTGGAATAATATCTGGCCAAGCATGTAATGTCCATTTTAACTTTCCCCACTGCTTGCAAAAGCCAAATTATGTTTTGTGCATTGGAAAAGGGCTTTAGTTAACACTTTTAGCTTAACCCAGTTTCACCAGCTGCTGCAAATTGCTCCTCTGTCTAATGGGGAGTGCACACATATGCAGCCAGCTAGTGCTAAAGTAAAGGTTGGTCAGATTTGCCATCCTCAAATCTGCCTGGCAACAAGGAAAAACCGGACTGATGACTCTAGCTAAAATACTGCAAATTAGGTTAGATAGTGTTTCCATTATTCCTGAAAGCAACCCATACTAATTATGCACATGTTGTAAAGGAAGCCCTACGTATTTGGGAAAGGTCGTTTGGATTAAAGTGTACATTCAATTAGCAGATAATGTTATATAAAGCAGCCGATACAAAGTGCCGGAGGAACGTGTAATCAATGCGCTGTCACTATGTGAGGACAGGCGCCCCGTCCTGCAGGGATTAGTCAGGGAAAACTCCTCCTTGCATTCACTGTCACCTTGCCATGACTTCACACCTTTTCAAAGCCGTGACAGGTCACAGTTCAACAACACACAGCTGCATAGCAAAAAAAACGATAACAAGCTAAAGCCTAAGTTAAGCACCTTGCCCTCAGCTTGCCCCCCCGCATTGTTTTGTTGATTCCTGTTTGTGTTCAAGCTCTAAGGTCTCAAATGTCACTTCATCTTTGTTTTTAAAAGCCTATTCTCTGAGTTTAGCACAATATGCTTCTTCTTAATGCTGACTCTGCTTCTCTCTGCCTGCCGTGTCAATATAATAAAAGCACCCACCGCCCCCCACCAAGGGGCATGTCACCGTTAAAATCCCGCTGACACTCTCATTACCAGCACCATGGTCTCGTGGTTGAATTGACCAAATAATGGAGAAAAAAGCCATTAAGCTGAAGCACGAGGCTTGCAAATATGAGTAAGTGGTGTTCAACCAGGTGTCAGATAGCCTATGCTTCTCTTAAGTGCCGACACACACACACACACAAAGGCACGACACTGGCTGCACAATAACTAATTCCAGACCAAGGAAAGCAAGTGTCAATCTGCTGCATAATAAATGAAAGGCAGTGGATTAAAAAGAAAGCAGTGGCACCTGCAGTTTAAAATTATGACAATTTGGTGCAGGAATGAGTCCTTAAACCAGGAAATGAGTCAGCATTTTACCACTTCCGGCTTGCTTGTCTCAAAGTGAACAGTTTTTTAATAAAATCTGTGGTTAACCCGCTTGTTCTAACAAGCCGTGCTAACTGGCTAACAAGTGGCTAAATAAATGTACTAAATGACATCACGCCGAACATTAGCCGCCATTAGATTAGCAGTGGTTTTGTGAAGTCATGCAACCGCAGTGTAGTTCCTTAATAGGCTAATGTTAGCTTTTAACTTCTGAAATCCAATGGAACAATCCCATTGGTTGGCCTTCAGAAATACATCATCACTGCACCACTCTATTAGCTTCTTAAATAGTTTAAATAGCAACAGTCGACTGGTTTCTCTGCAGCATTATCGAGCCTCTCTTAAGAGCCAATGAATAATTTGAAACGCCTCCAATAACATCTCTTTCAAATGGGGTTAGTGAGGAGCTGTGGGAATAAAATCCATCTTGTCGTTCTAGCTCAAACCTCCTGATTTATTTTCCTACAGGGGGGGAAGACTAACTTTAGGAGTAGTGACAGCCTCTTAGTGTTTGTTTATAAGCCTCTCCTCCCCATCAGCAAACTCCAACGTTCCTCTGTGTGACACCGGAGATGTTAACTGCTGTTCTGTTCCTTGCAGGAAGGATGAGTTAGCTTCGGGGCAACATTATCTTATTCATGCAGCGGAGTACGGGACAAACTGTTACAACGACCTGCTGCGTTTTACTCTAACCCGGCAGTGTCCAGTTTCTCCAGCTGCCACTGTTTTTCCAGGACACTCTTTATACATAATAACCAGCAGCCACCGTCAACTGTGTGTGTGTGTGTGTGTGTGTGTGTGTGTGTGTGTGTGTGTGTGTGTGTGTGTGTGTGTGTGTGTGTGTGTGTGTGTGTGTGTGTGTGTGTCTCTGTCTCTCTCCGTTTAAACGTATCAGCATGATTCAACTCACACTGTACGGGGAATTATCTGCATAGAAAATAAAATGGCCCCTTGGCACCTAGGGACAGTACTGGATATTGGCAATTGGGTGGTCAAAGGATGTAGAGTTTAGTTGGATGAAAGAAGTCTTAAACATGTCACCGGTGTGGCTCAATATAATGCTAACAGTGCATCCTATGTGCAAATATAAGAGGAAGTCCTGGAGAATACTCCGCTATTTTTCAGAGAGAATTGGAGGTAAGATAGCTATATTTGACAGTCTAGATTCTAAATTGCTAACAACTGGAGAATAATGGAAATTGTTTCACGGTCCTGCTTCAGAGCTATATAAAAAGACCCCCAACATGTTTCACCTGTTGAGTTTGTAACCCATGATCTGTCCTCACTTCCTCCTGAACAGCAAATATAAAAAAGGGACAAAGCTGAAAAAGTAGGTAGTGGTGCCTGCTGTTAAAATGGCTCCAATTTGCATAAGCGAGGTAATAGGTTTGCTAGGTATTTGTACTTAAGTTCGTTGGTAGGAATAAGTTAATTCCAATTGATCAAGATCTCATAACGAACACTACTGATTCATTACGTGCACAGATACAGGTAAGGGTGTTGGTATAAGAAGTGCAACAGCCTGGATGGTGGTCCTTAGAAGCAGATCAGCCTCCTGCAGAGCGATGATCCTCAGTATCCTGAGGCAGTATCCGGTGTTGGGACGGCCCTCTGCCAGCTGTGGCATAATGCCGGCCTCATTATTCCCTGGCATCACTGAGACTGGCAGCAGCCGAGCAACAGAGCGTCACTAAGACTCTCCATTTCCTCTGAAACACAGCAGGTGTGAGAGGTCTGATCTCTATTAGGACACGTCTGCGATTATTCCTATTGATTCAAACTGTGTTGGTCACTTGCAGCTCCTTCACGTAGAAACATCTTTATTTGACAAGCTCCATCCTCCCAGAATCAATATTATACTGATGGAAATAGTTCAGGGAGGTCTTCCAAGTGACTCTGACCAGCTCAGCATCTTTGGTTATACATGAATACGGTGTTTGGCTTTATTACTTCCCTCAAAAATAAACAGTCTCAATTCAAATGTTAGGCCGGCCTCAGCGCTCTCAGAAAAACACATCAGCGATATTCTATTCAAATGTAAAGCTCTACAGGCCTTGTTGCTTTGATCGCATGCCGTGTTATATTTACCTTTGAACAGATTTGTATTTCTGAGGTTGAGCAGCCAGTTGGAAAACACAAACGCTGCCTTTTTATGAGCCTTACCGTTCAGTGAGTTAAAGAATAGACCAATATTATGGTAAATGGACTGTATTTATAAAGCGCTTTGTCCAGTCTTTACGATTCCTCAAAGCACTAATATTCACACACCGTTGGCCCTGCCATGAGGGATTAAGTATCGCCCCAAGGATACTTTGACATGTTGACTGCAAGGGCTGGGATCAAACACACAACCTTCTGATTAAAGGACAAAAACCACACTGCCCGGACGTCCAGTATTTAAGTTTTTCAATGAAAATCACCAAAGCCACCAATGGATATGTCCTTCTTGCTTGAGCAGCAAAGTCTGGTCTTAGTCATCTGAGCAATAGCCTAGGGATGTTCCTTCAAAAAAAGTTGAATTAAAACAAATCATACATTGTAATTGAATGAATTTGAACCCAATTAGTAAAGTACATCCATGAATAAATGGGGGACTACTTGTTATTGACACTGTGTGCAAACCTTACCCTTTAATATTTCAAAGTAACCCCAAAGTATAAGTTGGCTGATCCCAGCTCAGCCTACATTAGGAGATCAGAGTGTGTTTCTGTGCTCCAGGAGCATGAGGCGAGCTTGTGATGCACAGGTGTCATCAGCAGAATCCCTTCCCCACTTAAGCCCCAGGCCCATCTGTTGCCTTCATGCCCAGAGGAGAGGGGTCACAGCCGGGCATTACGACTCTGCTGATGATCACCAGGTGCTCAAACAATATGCCACGAAGAACTCTGTGCATCTGAAGTGTTTATCAGCTCGTCACATCACCTCACAGGGAAGCAAACGTCTGTCCCAGGATGTGTCAGGGTTTCCTTTACCTGATGATGGATTCGGCTGAAAATGCTCAAGTGGAGAAAGATAAAAGTTTCATGAGAGCTGTTTGCTCAGTTATCACGCCAGGCCGTGTCAGGCTCTTGGGGTTGTACACGTGGAACGGTGATAAAAAATGTCCTCTGGATATGGTTGGAAGATAAAGGCTGGCAGGAGGCCATCTCAGGCAGCTAAAAAAGCGAGAGTCTCACAGACGAGTTAAACGCTCCCAGAAGCAACATCTCAAGTAAAGTGCTAGTCCCAGAAGAGCTGCACTGTTGTTTACAATTTAATCATTTATATCTGGGTAAAAAAAAGTGAAATTATGCTTCCATAGTTGCTGATTGACAACTAACTGCCTCCTAGCCCTGTCACCCATTTCAATGAGAGAGTGCTGTGCTCCAGTTACATGCAAGAGTTAAAAATAGGTCCAACTCAGTCACCACTTAGCCCGGCAATGTGGAGAGCAGATTGTAAATGAGCACAGTGAAGTGCTTGAATGGCAGCCCTCGACGCTGGCTCTCTGGTCCCTGACACACACACTGAATGTAAAGCAGCAACACACACTGCCCACGATAGAGCGGTAAGCACACTTATCATGTATTAAGGGCCTGTATGTAGGGCAGATAAGGACAACAGAAGCTCTGTTGTGAAAGCATGTGGAGTGGAAGTGATGCTTAGTTTGACATCGATATCAAGGCCTCTAACTAAAAAATCTATTTCATATGAAGCACCTAAGGACACCTCATTCCCTGCATCGGTGTTTGACGGATGATGAGCTGGTTACAGATTGACGAGTGTGTGGCAGAAAGCCTTGGAGATGAGGCGTCGCCTGACACCGAGTGGTGAAGCGGTTCCTCCAAGCTATGAGGCATGTGACAGACCGATGCTTATTGCACCTTTTTGCATCCAAGTAACGTTGTCTGCTTAATAATCCACCAACAAATACATCGTCAGCTTCATTAAATTCTAAAATACGGACAGTTTTCACTAAGGTTATCTGAGGTAGAAGCTCAGTTCTGTTTCTCAGTAAGGGGATATTTCTTTATACGTATCGTCTTTGTGCTAATAGATTTTCTGGCCAGCGCAAGAAGCTGTAAACACAACATTGCTTAAAAACTTGATATGGATATTGCATTGGCAAACATTTACCTTTTACTCATCCATCAGGCCTGGAGCAACTTACAGTATTAAGTAGGGATTGTTTTCTGGCTATCCAACCAATGTAAAATCAGTATTTGCTATCCTTTAAGCTCTATTTTGGTCTCAATCAACCAGAAATGCACAGATATTTTACTTAGATAATGTTAACAACAACTTGTTTGATGAGAGCTGACCCAAAATAGTACATTTAAGGCTAGCAAATACCCCAAAATTAGCTTAAAAATTGCACTTGCCCATTGCACTGTAGACATGAAACGACTTATTGGTGCAGCTGTAATATATTTTATTTGTTCACTTCTTTGACCTGTTTCCTGTTTAACTTTTATTGAGCCATGATCTTTTACATTCAAATACATTCAGCCATTGCCCTCTGTGTTCATCACCTTTCACCTATAGTCTCAGTGTGTATCAGAAAGTAATTAACTCCTGCTTCATGCATAACTCATCAGAGGGAAGATCAATACTCTGCCTGCGCTTCATTAAGAGCAGCATGCGACAGCGCTTGAAAAATGGTGTTGGCAGCATCAGCAGACGCCGGCAGAGCCACATGTCTGCAAACACCCTGCTTCAAAACACAACCCTGCTTCATAGGCAGACAGTATCACATATCTGGCTGCTCCTGCTAACCCACGGGTGTAAGTCACATTGGATTTTGACCCCGCAAGCCACAATGAAGTGATTATAACGTCATCACACTAATGAAACGCGTAGAAGTGTGGAGGGGTCACAGTATAGCACATTCCTGCAGCCATGCTTCTTGCTAATCGTAGGTCTGAAAAGCACGTGCAGGCGGAACGACACAGTTTAAATCGACTGTAAATATCTTAATTCTTTTAAACAGCACCATGTGTCTGTTTGCTGTGCTGTATACGAGGTGCGAGGTCATGCCAAGCTAAGGGGGCGGATGGGAGGACGTGACCCGGAGCGTGACCCGGAGAGTCTATTAGCAGGAGCGACCTGCTTCTCTGCTGACACTTGTCCTCGAGTCCCCTGATTCACATGCTGCAGCCTGAGCCAACGTTACCGTGCTACAGAGATATCAGTGTCTGGTGGATAATTAGATGTTGTTCAGTCACTAAAAGACACATCTAATTCATCTGAAGTTGAAATGTATTTTATTTCATATAATGCCTTTTAAGTCATGCTAAGCTAACACTCTAAAGGAAGCTATCCAACAGAATGTACTCTAATGTACTGTTTTGTTAAAAGTAGGACATCTTTTTGTTGTTAAAATGCCTATTCACCTTTCTTCATAAGTGAGGTGTATGAATTAATTGTTTACTTTTATACATAGGTAATAAATCAATTTAGCTCACTCCAAAATCCTACAAAAATGTAACGTACCATTAGGAAGAAAACGTGTTCTTATTAGGATACATTAATTGCATTTCTGACAAGTAGCATCTACTAGATTCTACTAAATTTCGTTGCTAAACATTTCAATATTTGGCTATTCTTCAAAGAATGATCTACTATTACATTATTTTCTGCATGTTTAAATATGTCTTAAAGTGCACCACTGTGTTTTCTCCCATGTGAAAAGTCTCTTTCCCAATGTTACTATAACTAATTATGCATTATGAAGACAGATGGTGGCGGCGAGCAGATTTGTCAGAGTCAACATGACTAACATCATGACAGGCTCCGGACATTGTGAGACAGATGCTCTGATTTATATTAGTGATGGTCTAAAAATATCTATTTGTGGGAACCTACAGTAGCTGATGCACAGAGGCATGTTGTCCTTTTCTGTTTTCTACTCTTTAGTCTGTGCCCTCCTGTTCCAGCTGCTATCACACCTCATGCCACATGAAGTCAGGCTCCACAGGCAGCTGTCCTCACGTTCCCTGTCGACCCCTGCTGAGGGACTCAAGCTTTTCTCGGCCCCTGCAGACACAACAACACTAACCCCTCAACCATCACTGCCAGAGCTGAGCTGACGCTTTTTTTTCAAAGAGTTCAGGCTGACATGTGAGCTGAAAGGGCTTCTTTAGGTCTTGGCTCAAGGGTCGAGACAGCTGTACTGCTGCCACTTTGCACTATCCTGAGCAATTCTTTATGTTGTTGGCGCTCCGCAAAGCCAGGTGTAGTTTCTGGCCGCTCAGCAGTTTCATTTGTGATTGCTTTGCCTCCTCCATCTTCCGGAAACTAGTCTGGCTTTCTATCAAATGAGTCAGAAGGATGCTGATGGGAGTTGTGGCTCCCTGGACGGCCATCTTTCCAGCAGTTCCTGCTCTTGAACTCCCAAAGTCTCCCCAAACAATAATTACATCTGTCACTCACCAAGGCCGAAGACCAAAGTGTACGGTTTACTTCCTGTGGCAAGGACGACTGCAAACTGCACCCTTATGTACGTAATCTATCTTATATAAAAGGCACAGATTTGAGCTTTATTATGTTGGATGTTCGTGAAAATCTTAGGAATACTATACGAATACGAAGGCTGTGACGCTGGAGTAAGTTTTGAGACTACCTGAAATCCAAATAAAGAAAGGAAACTTTGTTCAGGAAGTGAAGTATGTTATTGAATCTCCAGGGAAGACCTTAGACTCCCTAATAACATTCTGCACACATTCTCAGGGGGAACGTCTCCATTTGCGCATCAATGCCGGCAGCAATGTGCTAAGGAACGCCAGAGCCCGTCGCAGATAAGTGCTGCAGCCCTGAGTGATTTCACTAGACAGAGCAAGATATATACCGACACAGAGAGAAGATGGAAACATACGCACATCTCTGCAGACATTTTCCCTTGGACTGAACCCATCCTGGCACCCTGCACTGGGACATGAATATTCCCATCGCAGGTGTTTGTGCAACACTTGTCACCATGAAGCCAACCTCTCCCGTGTGTTTTGTGAAGATGTCGGCTCACATTTTCCACCCACATATATTCACCTCTCTGGACGTTTTAATCAGCCATGGTCTAAATAAGGAGGCAGGAAGACGTGCAGGAGCAGAATGTAAAATGAATTCAGGAGGGCAGAGTGTACAGAGCGTTGGGTAATGATCGATACAACACACTAATTGATATTCACAGGTTATCCAACATGATATTCAGCGTGCTCAAGGGTTATAATGCAAAGAGGTACATTAAAACTGCTGCATTATTAAACTTCTTTGGGTAAAGTGGAACGGACGTAGAGTTTCTGTCATAGAGATCGAAGGGGAGAGGTCTTGGGAAACTGATCTCAGGTAATATATTGACTTCACTTCAACATGGCCCACTTAGTCTAGTGACAATTGAACATTAACAGACGTTGGGCATCTAAAAAAACAGCTTGAAAAGGTGCTAAAATCTTGTATTCTGGCATCTACTGGACACTGACAATCAAGGTCACATTTGATACTTGGAACCTTATTTTAAGTGACTTTAATGAAGCATATCATGGGAGGATGAAGGTGTCTACGTAGAGTCGGATTGGTGATCAACAAGGAAGAACAATTGAGGGATCACCTGGATTTGGTAGGACACTTCCACAGCAATTTAATCAAGATTAGAGAAATTATTCACATGCTGGCAGTAATGATGCAGCATGGGTGCTATGCAACAAACTTAGAGAACAACAAAGTCTGCCAGTCATGTCAGTTCTGATTAAACGGTTTCAGTCTGCTGAAGTACCTGGCACTGACAGGCCACTGAATCAGGTTGGATTAAGACTCCCAATGAGATCCAGATTTGGAGTGGCACTGTGGTGTGGCAGTTAAACCCAAGGGCGCTGCTGTAGTTCATCACTCATTCTGGCTTCATTTGATTATATTTTGCATTTCAACCAGGCAGAGAAACATTAAGCCTTTGTGGGATAATTAGAAATTGGGGTCCGAACTTAAATGAACAGTTTTTACCCAAAAGAAAATCTAACTCTAGAGTCATTTCTCAAGATGGATTAGAGGACAAGAGACAGAAGACATCCTCAGCCTGGAACAGATAATGAAGGATGAAGCTCCTTCCCTGGGACTCTAAGTAAGTTAAAGAGGACTTAAAGCGCTTGAGGCTGCGCAACCACTTTGCACACAACCTTTTAAAAACCTCCAGATCACTAATATAGGCCGGTCACAAAGCCTCGCCTCCATTATTAAAAGTTGCTCGGCCTGTCAAGTTTGACACCCTCTGTAAATATTAATATACTCGTTATACAAAGGTAGACAGGAGCAGACTTTTTAGCTCCAACCATGATGAAGCTAACTTAGTTTAAGTTAGCTTCATGCGTAAACAGTCCTGCTTTAGCACTGTTCTTGTGTTAGGAAGTCAGGGCTAGTATCCTATCTATTAAAAGTGCAATAAGGTATATTAAACATTGTTGTCTGCTTAGCATGCACCTTTAGTTGTTTAGCCACTTTAATTTTGCTATCTTAAAAGTGTAAACTCCCAAAATCCACTAAAAAGCTAACGTTAGCCTGAATGCTAATGTGCTAAGTGTTCAGGAATTTTTGACAACCTGTAACCCCACAAACAATATGAAACCTTCTAAATTAGTTTGCATGGAAAGTAGGTTGCACCGCCCCCCCCCCCCAACCCCCTCCCCTTCTCCAGACACAGGAGGCAAAACAAACAGAAAACATCCTCACCCTGGAAGAGATAAGGCAGGATTTAGCCAAAGCAAATTGATAGCTGCAGAGCCAAATTTCACACTGCCGAATGAAAACATCCAGGCCACCCCATTGCACTGACTGGCCCGTATCACATTCAAAGATTGTAAAACAACTGTGTGCAAGACAATGAAACAGCCAGAGAACAGCTTTGCTGTAATTTCAATTAAGTGAGTTTTTGTAGGTTCTGTATGAGTGTTCCTGTCAGTGAAGCTTCCTGTCCATGTTTTCCAGTCAAAGATAGAGCAACTATGACTTCATCAGCTGCACACGGATAACATTCACAAAAATGAGGGGGCTTTTTTTCATTTTGCACACTGCCCGGGCCAAAGAAAACAGTGTAACAGAGTAAATCCACAGCTTGAGCTGGCTGTGATGCTTTCCAGCGGAGCCCTGCCTCTGTCACAGTCACAGATGTGGTCAACGACTTCCTTCCCCACCATCGAGTGTTTTAATTCAATACACATTATTCATATTGTCTGTCAAACAGTGTCATAAAAATAGCACAGCTGCCTCTCAGTGGTTTGCAAGAATAGTAAATGTGAGAACAATCCTGGCTAAAATCAAAGTCACTTCAAGTCAACCTCAGATCCTCAATAGGAGGTGGAATTGGTAGTGAAATCTGCAAGAGTGATGAGGGCCTGAGGGATGGATGGATGCGTATGTTGTGAATTAAACCATATGCTAAAATATCCTCACCTTCAAGCATGATGCCCTTATTTTAAATGGATATTTCGTTAAGGATAACACAGTTAATGGTTGGAATAGAGGCCTCTGGCGTTTACTTTCTCTTTCCACTTTAACTGTAGCTTCCATTTTGGCAGCAGGTTTAATAGAAAAACAAATCTGTTGAATCTAGCATTAAAAACAATACATCACAGAGCTTTATTTGCCTTTTCATATGGGGTATTGTGCCAGCCGAGTCTGATTACAATTTCAGATATGAGAGTGAATTATGGAGAGTGGCTGAGAGCTAAAAAGGCTTGGGTTTGGAAAGCTAATGCACAACACCACGAGCCACTAAATGAATGAAACATATGTTGTCTGTCCTTTTAAGCGATAACAAAAAACACACTTCCCGAATGTCACAGCAAAATACTTAGCTGGTGCTAAGGCCTGCACATATTTGCAACTTGGCTTATGAACAAGAAAAGCACATTTATATCTTAACGTAAATGGAATTAGTCAGGTTAAGCTCTACTTAATATTAATATTAAACTGATGCCTTTTCATAAACTGTCCAAAGAGGTGTGAAATAACATCATGTGACATCATCATGACAGGATAAGGTCGCCTCGATAGAGGACTTCAAAGGGACTGGGCGAAAGTCTACTGAGGCACAGAGCCCCCTGGATCTGTGGCTTCAAAGACGAGAGCAACCACTTTTATTTAGAAAACCCCTTTCAAACAGATCAGACAGATGTATCAGAATTAAATATATAAATGGAGGGGGTATGTTTCGAATAAATGATGTTGCCAAGAAATTATCAAATTAAAATGTGGGGTTTTTTTGTACTCAAACCTGCGTTCAGTAATTGGTTTAAGCATCTGTAATTGAGATTAAGGGGAGCTAGTTACCAACCTTTACTCACTTACACATCCAGTGAGGAAATAGCAGCATTAGCATTACTTTTCTGTTGAAGCAAAGTCTAATACACACTGTTTTAGCTCTGTCCTCCACCTACTCCTTAAGAAAACTTCTGCTGCTAAAAGCTGCACTTTTCTCACCAACCAGATGCTAAATGTGTCAGTCCGTTGTGTACAGTATGTTTTCTGGAGCTTTTACAATGGAAACAGCTGCCTGGTTTGGTGAGAAAACAACTTTTTGAGAGCAGTGAGTTCATAAAAACAGCAAAGCTGAAGGCCGGACATCTAAACAAGCTCTGAGAAGCCGAGGGGAGCTCCAGCTTCAGATGATAATTCTCTTAAGGTCTATCGCTACAAGCTACCTTTTGTGCATTGTCATATACCTGTAAAGCTATACATTTTAACAGCTTTAAAGCCACAAACTTGCCCAGATGGTAGGATCAATGACACCTTTAAGCTGACAACAAATCAGCAATCAAATGTTGGCTCAAAAATGTCATCATAATAATTAGAGAAGAGTTGAAAAAATCTTTAGATTCTGCACATTGAGGTGAAAATGTTTTAGGTCTTCAGTAGCTTTAGCCTGTACTCCACAGATGAATGGGAAGCGGCTTTGTTTGCTTTTCCCACTCCTCTCCGCAGTCTTCAAAATGTTGATGCGGAAGACCTGCCCTCATAATCACAGAGTCTATCAGCCCGTTTTCCTCTGCGTCCCCATGATGGACACTGCTTCAACTCTTGTAAACAACAGACTCCCTCAAAGCCACTCGAGCTGAGGGTGTTAAGGCACAGAGCTCTGTTTCTACTTATTACCAGTCACGGTCTCCTTTTGGCAAAACAACATGGGGGAGGCAGGGTGGAGACACCCATGGAGGGAGAGGCTGGAGGTCTAAATGAATCCCACATGTTCCCCAGGAGGAGACTTTCCAGGCGGCCTGGCTTATTGGGCAGGGTGGGAGGGTTGTTGAGAACGAGCAAACTCTGAGAGCACCTCGCTGCACTTTCCCGCACTTTTTCGCCCACACACTGCTGTGCGCCGAAATCCACATGGATCCATTTAGCTCAGCCATGGCATCACAAGGCACAATTTACTTTTTTGGCAAGCACCAAAGCTCCACAAAGTCAGTGCTTCAGAGAAACCAAAAGGGGCTTTAAATAGACCAGAGTGGAAGGAACACAGTCACGAAACTGCACGGCGAAACAAAATGAATCAAAATATTTGTCCGACTTCATTGATCCAGAGAGAAATCTTCTCCCTATTCTTTTGAAAGTGAAAGAGGGCTAATTTTAGCTCAACGTGTGCCTGAAAATCATGCAAAGAACACCACGCAATTTGGATTATTCCTCACCTGCTGCTACAGATTAGGACGTCTAGCCTCTTTTATTCATTTATGATAAATCATGCTAATCTGCAGACAATGGTCGCACCCTGTTAAAGACATATGGTCTTATGCAAATTGTTTCTCAATGGAAACAAGTTAGAAATCTTTCCACAGTGTGTGAATAATCATGCAATGCATTTGTTACAGTAGCAGCAGTGAAACAGCACTTTGCATTTTGGGCATTATGTTTTTTATAAAAAATGTCCAAGAACAGAGGAAAGTATGTTCAGCACAAAGCTTATTTCCCGTCAAACATGTTCATTAAAATGTAGGAAAGCATTCACACCATTATAACTGTGTTTATCTTGGAGAGCAGGTGACAGCAATGTTGTACATGTGAACCAAATCAAGGAAAACGTGCCTTGACCTGAAACTAGATGTCATTTAGAGTTGACGCTTGTTTGTGTTGCATGTCGAGTAGGAAGTGGCCCTGCTTCTGGATGCATGGTGGAGAGCCAGGGAGGAGGATCTGTCAGCATTATCTTAACCTAGTTGTCAAGAAGTGACATGAGGACTGGGGTGGAATGTGATTAAAAAAGCTGGCCTTTTTATTCCTTCTGCCTCATCAATACCAATGGAGACAGTCTGCTCCGACTGTATGAACCTCTGACAGCAGCTACTTTAACCTAGGGCTGGGAAATCTTACATTTCATACTGTACATCTATTTTGTGATTTAAGAGTAGATATCGTCTTCAGTTTTAATATCATTATATCGCATGAGCATCTTTTTTTTTGTTTTAGAAGATGCATTACAGTGAAGCGATTTTATTTTCTGAAATTACCAGACTGTTTTAGCAGTTGGATTAGAGATTCAATATACTTTATTCATTTCATTTGTCAGAGAGTAGCATGTTAACAGGCATGAGTTAAATTGTAATAAAATGAAATAGAAATATATATAAAGTATTTAGTTTATTATTTGGCTTTACCCACTTAGCTATTGTATCCATTTTATTGATGATTATTCAAAGAATCTCATTGTAAATGTATGTTATGAAAGCATCAATAGTGATCCCCACCTAGGGACTTTTCTCAGATAGGAGATTAGATATCGTACTTCCTTTTGGATATCATAATATGGCCTGTTTTAATTTTGTTTTGTGTGTACTTTTCTAAACTTACCACACTGTTTTAGCAGTTGTATTATTTGCTTTCACCCTAATAGCCTTTATATCCACACTACTGATCATTATTTATCAACATTTTAATGGGAAAACTTTGACAAACTGGTGGTATGAGTTTCTCTAGCCACTGAAAACACAAAGTGACCACCCGTTCTTTTATTTTATTGGAGATAACTCTTCTGCTGCCTCTCTCGGAGTCTTTTAAGGACCTTCGTTGACCCCCATGGGAACCAGCTTTACTCTGAGGAGAGGTAACAGCTGGACATACCTTTGCTCGACAGATATATGGCAGCTCCCTGGCAGGGCGGACAGGACTGGTTTGTGCGCATGCTGGATGCATTAGCTGTTTGGTAACGGTTTGCTCCGAGCTAAAAGAGTTCTATTCAGATACAGAAAACGTCGTTATTAGATCAAGAAATCGCTCTGAAACTCACATTTAATCACATCAATGTCAAACAGACAGCAGCTAAAAATACAAAATGAGTGATGGAGTTCAGATTTAGACATGTCGTGCTCCAGCTAGCTTCTCCTTCTGTTTAAAATTAGCCTTTAGTTTTATATAAGACATTTATTCTCACCATATTTACAACACTGACACACGAGATCAAAGTCAGTGCATGTGTTAAAACAACCTCAAACTCCCTCCCACTGTGTTAGATAATCACTCCGAAATAGCTTTTTATTTCTTAGATATGCAGCGACTTTCTGAGTCCAGCAAACGTGTGTGGTACTCCAGAGAAGCTGGGATCTTTCTGTTCAAACCTACAGCAGAAGCTGCTCAACTTTTCTTGTTTTTGAATGTTAAATCCACCACTAAAGACCAGATGAGTCTAAGTGTAGTGGCTCTATAAAAGGCTGTAATTAGGTACAGTGGTGCTGTGAGTTAATACAAAAGAGCCATACAGTAAACACAAGGGGATAAATCAAGATCAAATGTAGGCGGTTACACTGAACTCTGAATTAGAGACCTCCTTGAATTCTTCCAAGGACCCATGAGGACCTTGAATACCACTTGACACCCACACCAGTGGTATATGCATTAAAGTGTTTTATTTGGAAGAAATTCTACACATTTCTGATGTATTTTTTAAAAGAGCGTAACACAGATTTATGGTAAGAAAAGTAACCAAACCTCAAAGTAGAGTTTTGCTTCAGTAAAAGAAGAAGAAGACATGGACATTTGTTGAAATAATTCCAGGTCTATTTAGTGTATTACTTTGGCTTAAGCATTTGTTGTACCTCTAGATGAATTTCCCGCCTTATTTCAGCCTGCCGTATTTCCCATTATTGTTGCATTATGGGACTGATTTACTATACTTCTCAAGCGTGAACGTGCAAAAATGTAAAGCTAGCCTCTCACTTGTTAGCAAACCAACTTGCAAGATGACTGGTGAGAAGACCCCTAAGCATTTAGCTATAATGGTTGTTCCAGGCAGCTTCTTTCTGTGTTTCCCTTCATTCAGAGTCAGACAAACGCATCCGATATAATCCTTTCATTAGTCCTTATTTCTCCAGAACTCTTCTAGGGAATTAGTGTTAAGTTAGCACAACCCAAAGAGCCACAACAGCCACACCTATTGGAAATAAACATGATTTATCCTTTAAGGCTTTAAGGATTTGTCTGCAATCTGTTAAAGAGTAGACACATGCCTTGTGGTAAACCATAAGCCACAGTAAGAGTGAAAATGAATCATAAATCAACACACAAGCTAAGCCCTATACTGTCAACGGCAATGAGACTATAATGTCAAAAAGATAAAGGTCAATTTAGAACTTTGGCTTTATCTTGCGCATTAGCTCGAACAGAAATAAGACCCCTACTCAATGTTTTAAAGCCTGTCACCTCAAGAGCAGAACTGACAACCCTGCACGGCAATTGTCAATCTCGAGGGATGAGGATCAACAGAGGAAATTACATCTTTATCTAATCTGACACAGGTAGCCACATCGTACCAACCTCCTACTGGTTTTATCCCATGAGAAAATAAGTCTGGTATCTGGACAAATCAGGAGTCTGCACAGCATGGATTTATGGAACAGACAGAGGGAATATGTTTTGGCTACTTCTGGTCCTGTCAACATAATCAAGTTTTATCGTCTGTGTGACACGAGGACAGGATCGCTCTCCTTATCCACCTCAGCTGAAAGGGGTGAAACTTAATGCTGTGACACTGAGAGGGAAGAATTGTAAAATATAAGCGAATGTTTCTGAGCAGGGGTTGACGACGAATACTGATGAGGTTGCCTTAAGAGATAAGAGCTTCCTGCTCTCAAGAAACATCTTTGTAAAGCTAATTTGGAGGTTAAAGTTTTGAAAGCATGCCACAAAAGTAGAATCAGTAGTATCACTTCAGGGAGTCTGCGAGATTATCTAGCATTGATTGATGTCAGTTCATGAGATCCATATTTATTTAACTTGTCAAATGATAATTTTCTTCCTCTAAGAAATGCTTTGCCCTTGGCACATCTCAAACCTGGCAATGCATCATTTAAATAAACAAACTCAACCCAAATCAGTCCCAATGTCATGTGAGCAATATTGAAAAAACAGCGCAGCCAAGACAGCCTCTCATGAACACCAAGCAGTGAGGCATTACAAGCTTGTTTACTGAACCCCTTTACAGAAAGCAACAGCCGCTCGGCATACATAATCAGGATGTGGAATTAGGATCAATGAAGAACCAACATTCAATTATGCTTTCAGACCATTAAAATGACACGGAAAAACACAATGTGATGCAGCAGAATTAGAAGGAGACTAATTGAATGTACACTAATAGGCCAAATAAAGCTAAAAGGGACGTATCATAGTCCACATTAATCATTTGAATCAGAATCCTTACACTCTCATCTCTAAATCAATGACATTTTGCCACAGAAAATGTAAGAGACTTGCTACGGTATTGTGCCTATAGTCTGTAGTAACCCAATTTTGGCTAACCCTGGCTTTCCGCTCTATTTGATTTAATTCTCTTGCATTTTAACCATCTCTCTAAATAGCTTGGTCATTTTAACATAAGAAATGTGCATCAATGAAATGATTAGGTCCTTAATAAGTCCAACTTCTAACAAAGTTTAACCGTCGTCTGAAAATGTCAAGCGCTCTGCAACATGTAAATAAATAGGCCTCCACTTAAGTATTATTTAGGTATTAATAACTGTACATTAGGTGGCTCAACATGACAGCACATGGTATGAAATGTAACTAATGTAGAAATAGCTTCATAACTACAACTTCTATCAGTTTTTATATTTATTCAAGATATTTCCTTTCAAGAAAATCACTAAGCTAATGCTAATGCTAGCTAGCGTTAGCCATATCAGCTAACTAGCATTTGTTGAATAACCTTTGGTCAATGAGGTGTTTTTGGTACTTCATTCTAGACTTTTATTGTTCAATATATATATAAAGATTACCTATTTTCCTTAAGAGTCCCAGAGGTAGGCTACACTTCTGTTAATACTACCAGACCTGCTGTGAGAAAACAGCAAGTTCCTGTACTGTGTAAATAAGTTAGCCCTGGTTTCCTCTCTAAATACCAGGCTCCAAGATATTTCACACAAGTTCTTTAGACTCATTTAACCCGATATATGTCTCTATATATTACCATTTGGGATGCCATACCTGTACTAACAGGTTAATGTTGGATCACTTGTTTTAATTGCATCCTCCCCTCTTTCCTATACTTCCACAACTTCACTCTCTCTCCAAACTGAAATAGCTTTAAAAATCTCTACCAGAAGTGGTGCACAAAAGGCACACAATGCTTTTGGTACTTGGATCTGAATGAAGTCTGACTCAATGGATATACAGTGAAAAGGAGGAAACAGATGTGGAAGCTGGAAATTAGATTTCTGCTCTCGTGTGCAGCTCTGCTCTCCGCCTGCCTATTGTGGCCCAACCATTGACTATACCTCACCCATAGTCCAGCTCTACAGCAGCAAAAACTGCTGAATGCAATCATGATAATGCTCATTACGATCAACTTCCTGTATGAACTGTTAGGCTTAGCCACAAATGATGATGGCCAGCCTGGCAGTTATGTCTACTGAGTTTTTGGCCATATGGTCCAGGGCAGTGATAATGCCATCATGAGGAATAACTTAAAAGGTAAAAGAAAGCTTCTGTATTCAGCACTGGGACATGTTTAGACACAGGGCGAGCTCTAAGCTACTGTATAATAGAGTCTCGTCATAGGCCCAGATAAGGCTGGGATAATATTATGATGGCTACACCATGACGAAAAGCTTAATATATCATCAGTATTTTATTTTGTGATGAGTCGTCGGTCATGCCGTGAAGATATAAATAAATCTGGACTAATGTGTTCTAATTCAATCTCTGTGGGAAACACTAACTGTAAGCCAAACGCAGTAACACACCGTGGACAGTGTGTGTGTGTGTGTGTGTGTGTGTGTGTGTGTGTGTGTGTGTGTGTGTGTGTGTGTGTGTGTGTGTGTGTGTGTGTGTGTGTGTGTGTGTGTGTGTGTGTGTGTGTGTGTGTGTGTGTTTATGAGTGCCATTACTGGACCAGCGTTTCATCCTCTATTGCCCATGACACCAAGTGGCCTGCTGGCAATAGTGAGAAATTCAACCCACAGACTACAAATAAAACCTTTTACCACTGCAAGTCGTTAGCGCCGTAGACATATAAAACTGTATTGTATTCTGGTTGATTAAATTAAGAAACCATGCCACTGTTTGAGGGTTTGAGGCCTATAAGTGTAGCTTTGCACTCGAGCCACAAACAAGGCTAGACTAGGTTAACCATAATGGACTCTAATGTTTGTTTGAGAATGATGAGACATGGCCTAGTTTGGACGTACAGTGCCCCCCCCGGAGGTGCCATTATTTGTGACTCAATCCTCCAAACCTTTTACTGGGAGATGAAGGAGCAGCAGAGAAAAGTCTTAATCCTCACCCTTGAACCATCTGCTGGGGGGATGAACCCCAGCAAAAGAACAACTAATATATATATATTTTTTAAACCCTCGGCAGCAAAAACAACTCGTATTCTCAAGCAGAAAGCAGATATTCTAATACGTATATTCGAGACCAGTACTTGTAAATCAGGTCCTGTGTTAATGCAAAGCCCTAGACACTACACCAAGGAGTGCTGGGACTTTTAAAGCTACAATCCATCCTACAGACGCCAACCACAAACACCATATGTTTGCTTCAGTCTCTGTCATTGACCTGAGACTGAGTGTGCAAAACCACTTAAGGTGCAGCAGCTTAAGTGGTTTCTGTTGTCCTGCTTTTTTTATTCAGGTGATGAGGACATTCCCACTCGTGCATCTAACATGGATCTTTGTCAAACAGCAACACATCATTTAAATGGTACAGATTTACAACACCTAAGATCAACAACAGCTGTTACTGGCAACATTTGTACACATGTGATTAGTGATTAAATACAGTGACACAGCATCCACATTAGCCACAGTGATATAGGGTTTCTTCAAAGGGTTTTTGGAGGACAACCTGTTTCTACAAAAGGCTAAAGGTTGGATGATCTGTTTCAACACTCATCAGTCAGGGTCAGAGGTTTCCAAAACAATTTTCAAACCCCCTGTGGGCTTTTTACAGATGTGAGATTGAGGTGATAATTTCACTGGTAATGCATTCACCTGGGGGGTTGGCAGCACTGGAGGAGAATGTATGTGGGAATGATGATTCAGACCAGACACACACTTTCTGGTGCTATCTGCCTACAGCAGCCACTCTGTATTACAATTATAACACTAGCTTCCCTTTTCATCAGATGCAGGATGATGATGCTGGCTGACTCTGTAGCCAATCAGCTGGTGTGGATGTCACCTGCTTGTCACAATATTTACTTAAAGTGATTTAGTATTAGACCACACCTAGGTAATACAAATCTAATTGAAAAAGCACTTGGCCTATTTAAAGCTCAAAGTTGCACTCATAATAAGTTATTTTGAAGTGTCAGCTAAATGTAATGTATTGTAATATAGCTTTTGAGTGAGTAAGGACCTGTTGGGCTTGGTCAGAGGTTACCCATAATCCTGGATTACTCAAAAGAAAAACCTACATTACTGTACACACATTAGGAGAGGCATGGTGGTGGATGCAATGAAAACATAGCTGTGCAGGACTCCACTTTGGGAACCACAGGCTCACACTGATTCTAATGCCCTTAAACAGGTTGTATGACACTATTGATATCCCAGTTGATTGAGCATGAATTAAACACAACCGCCTGCTGTGCCAATGCAACCATTTTAATTGTATCAACAACTGCCTGCGGCATATCTTGAATGGAAAGTGTGTGTCTGCGGCCTGAACTGTGGTCCTCTGCACGATTACAGTGTTGTTAAACTTGCATGGCTTATTGGAAGTTCGCCTCGCAGGCATTAGGGTAGGCTAAGGGTAAATAGTCTGACTGAGGTTGCACAGGACAGGCTGCTTTTTGCAAACCAATTTCAGATACCCTCATTGGGATTGACTCACTCATAAAATCACTTCTCCTACACAAGTGACTGAATCCACCCAACTTCGAGCAGCAAATCCACTCTTTTTCTGTGTAATGTGGGTGGCACACACACACACACACACACACACACACACACACACACACACACACACACACACACACACACACACACACACACACACACACACACACACACACACACACACACACACACACACACACACACACACAGTGCAAGGAAAATCTCCGTTATGAAACGAAGGAGAACAAGAAGCGATGCAAACTTACGTGAAAACGAAAAATAAAGTGGTCGATCCCACAAGGAGAGTGGCAGCAGTGGATACTGGGATGTATTTGGTGGGTTTAAATCTCTTTCCAGCGCTGTTGGGCATTCTGTAATTTCCACATTCCTCAATTATTTATTCCGATTGGAGTCGCATGTAGAGAAATAAGATCCAGTGTGCAATGTGTGGGGCTTTTCTGGGGCTGGTAAAAGGTACAACCGGTCCGTGTTTGCTGTCGGTGAAGCCGCATAGATCCTCAGATAGAGAGGCAGGAATACACAGAGAGCTCACTGAAAGCCTGGAAATCCCACCCTCACAATCCAGCCCCCTGGTGAGGTCACTGAACCGCTTGAAAAGGTGGAGCCTCTGTGCAAACCCTGCAAGTGTCTTCTCAAGAAATAAATCCGGACAATAATGCTGATTAGCATGCATTTCGTCCAAATGCAGTCACTCTCCACCAAGTCATTTTGTGGATTCGAAAAAGACTATACACGCAGCTCACTGGCTCTATACATGTTGCAGTGCACTAATAATTTTCTTTGAAAATCTCTTAAAGTTTAACAACACAACACACTGTTTACTGTCACTGGAGCTGCAGTTTTTTTATTGGCAGAGAGAGAACACCAAACTTCATTTTGAAACTTGCAGTTTAATGTTAATTGGTTTACACCCACGCGCACAAGCATATGCCAGCCAGGAATAATTGCTTTTACAAAGAGCCGATTTCCACTCTTACATTCGGTATAGTTATTGTATACTTAAAGTAATCTATTTAGGCACTATTTAAGTTGCAAACTATGACTTAACTCATGCCACAGTCGCCTATCAATAACATAGGGGTTTAAAAAAACAGGGCCAGTTTAAAGCTTTTGCAGAGTTGAAATTGTACTGAAATAAGGAAGTATTTTTGAGGCTTTTTACTTAAGAAGGTCCTTAATTTAGCCACAATTGGTTGTTGCATCTTGTCTGGAGTTTATAGAATAACCAGGGTTACTCCGCTGCTGTAACCTTTGTGGATTTAGGGATAAGAGCGCCATCAAGTGGTAGATTGTGGGATTTATAAAACTGTTTTGGATCAGGAAGGCAAAGCGGAAGTCGTCATCGTAGCGGAAAGAGCCTAAGAGGCAACTTATTTTTATAACTTATTTTTGTTTAAACAATATTATTTTTATTATTGTTATTACGATGCTAATGTATTAAAATAACCTTCAAATAGTTATTTTCTTCTTTCTGTTTTTTTACATTTGTTATCAACTGTCATTTCAACTTTAATGCAAGCTGTGGTTAGAGCTCAAATAGATAGATCGATAGATGGATGGATGGATGGATGGATGGATGGATGGATGGATGGATGGATGGATGGATGGATGGATGGATGGATGGATGGATAGATAGATAGATAGATAGATAGATAGATAGATAGATAGATAGATAGATAGATAGATAGATAGATAGATAGATAGATAGATAGATAGATAGATAGATAGATAGATAGAACACTACAATAGACGATTTCACCTAGCACCAGAAATACATAGAAATATACTACAGAAAACATGAGAAGAAGAAGAAGAAGAAGAAGAAGAAGAAGAAGAAGAAGAAGAAGAAGAAGAAGAAGAAGAAGAAGAAGAAGAAGAAGAAGAAGAAGATTTAAGTCTATGAATTTTATTTACAGGGAAAGTGTACTATTTTTTATTAATTTGTATTAATGTATTGTTGTATTGATGAAGGGACAGATCATTATTGTCCACACACCAGCACAGCAGGTGGCGGTAATGCACCTTAACTCTGGCTCCTGTCGCCATAAAACCAACGAAGAAGAGGTTGTTGGACTCTGCCTAGATTAGCTTGGCTGACTCTTGAGCTGCTGACAGTATTTTTGTTTGATTAATAACTTAAAGAGCTGCCACCGGGTTTAAACTGTGGCACAGAAAGGGCGTTTTGTTTCATTTGCTGGATTGGAATCACCAATTAAAACACCACATAGTCAAAAGGGAGAGAGACTGCGTTACCTCTCTGTAACGGTAACGCAGATTAAGCTAATCAGCTAGCAACAGTTTGGATCATTCTCTCAGGATGTCTTACAGGAAGACTTTAAAACTTGTGTGCGGGCTGGCCGGAGGATCCGCCGTCTTGGTGTTCGCTGCAGCCGCCGCTGACTCCCGGGGATTGTTCGGGGAGCCGCGGGGAAGAGAGGCGGCCGGTCGGTGGTCCAGACTCACGGTCCTGAGAGCTGCGCAGCCGGCGTGGACACCTGCCAGCCACACGCCGAACCCCACCGGACACGCCTGGGACTTTAACTGGGACAAGTACGTAATGGTTTATTTTTATCATAGTATTTATAATACAGTTTCATCGACGGAACATCAACATAATAATAATAATAACAACGGTAAAGAAAACAGAAAGTGAAACAAAAAGTATACAGGAAAAGACAAGTCAATAAATACATGTACTTCATTATATATGGCTTACTTTAACG
This sequence comes from Eleginops maclovinus, assembly GCF_036324505.1. Lineage (NCBI taxonomy): Eukaryota > Metazoa > Chordata > Actinopteri > Perciformes > Eleginopidae > Eleginops > Eleginops maclovinus. Next base: position 26,616,271 of record NC_086360.1, read on the forward strand.
CATACTATTTTTGTCATTTGTTGAAGTATTGATGATACAGTTTGATTGACAGATCCTTCATCATTCAGTGACCCTATGAATAACATGTACAAAAAGAAATAATAATAAATAGAAACTTAAAAAGTTAATTAAAAGTACTTAAAGTAATTCAACTTAATTGTACTGGACACCTGCCAGCCACAGCCAACTGGACACGCTGGGACTTTAACTGGGATAATTATGTGTCTGTTTATTGGCTGTATATCTTCTGCAGTTTTTTTTTCATCTTGTGATCCTAATAAATAACAAATTAAATAATAAACAATAAGTACAAATAAATACACGTTATCAGTAGGGTTGATTTTTGCCTCAATTTTCTCCATTGAACATCACAACATCTCGTCAAAATAAATGTCAATTTAATAACATGCTACCCACCTCTGCTTAGTACATATTTGACCTGTTGTAGTCATGTAGGAAGTACTCAGATCATTTACGTAAGTAAGAGTAGAAAAACTACAGTGTAAAAGTACCTGGCATTTAAAATCTTACCAGGGGAAAGTTCAAAAGTATTGGCATAAGGACAGTGAGAGGCTATGATTCCTTATTCTTCCTGCTGAAAGTTTTCCTTAAAGCCAGTCAACTGTGCATCGCACATTTTAAAATTGATTCTGCTCATCGTTTTCTCAAAGCACGATGTTTGGAAGTTCTCAGTGTCCGACTGCTCTTCATCTTAAATCATAGTTGTGTCGACTCGTGACACAGCTTTTAATCCCTCAATCCCTTCTAATCCCAAAATATCCTCTTCCTACCTCTGTGCAGGAGAGACCCGTCTACACTGACCAATGGGAAGAAGAAAGAGAGCTCCACTGAAGACCCCAGCTCGGAGCAGGACAACGGGAAACCGAAAGCCACACGCAACATCCTCCTCATCAGACACTCGCAGTACAACCTGAGCGGCCTCAGCGACAAGGAGAGGATCCTCACTCCTTTAGGTCCTTGTTTTTCACCTTTGGATGATGCTGACGATGTGTTCTGTTCTGTCTCTGATAGTGGAACAGCATGTTTACACTGTAGCACTCTACGAAGCATATTATAATAGATGGTGTGTCTCCACTTTCAGGTCGAGAGCAGGCTGAGCTGACGGGCTCGAGGTTGGCGGCGTTGGGACTCAAGTATGATGTTCTGATTCACTCCAGCATGGCCAGAGCCACAGAGACGGCAAATATTATCAGCAAACACCTTTCAGGTAGTGGAAAGAGCAGCACTGTCAAACACCCAGGCTTCTTCCTATGCCCCCCCCCCCCCCCCCAATTAAAGCTGGTGCAGACATGCTCATCATCTCAAATGTATATTAACATTTCTCCTCGCTCCCTCTGTCTTACGGGTGAAGGAGTTGACTTGGTGAGCTGTGATCTGCTGCGAGAGGGCGCACCTATCGAGCCGGTTCCACCCGTCACTCACTGGAAGCCCGACGCTGTGGTGAGAGAATTCACACACACACATTCCCCATAATGCACTGCAGCATCGTACATTGACTGTGTGAGGAGTTAAGGGTTCAAACAGAACCCTGTCATGTGACGAGGACTGCTTTCAACCTCTCTACCGTCCTCCAGCAGTACCACGAAGATGGAGCTCGCATCGAGGCAGCCTTCCGGCGCTACATCCACCGCGCTGACACCAAGCAGAAGGAGGACAGCTACGAGATCATCGTGTGTCACGCCAACGTCATCCGCTATTTTGTCTGCAGGTTTGTCTCTCAGCAAAAGCCTAGAGGTCGTCTTCCTACTTTTTCACCATTGTGTTATTTTTGTTTAATGCACAATATGTGAAAATATATAAATGAAGTGCTGAGGCGCAGCTAACAAATGGTATTCTACTTAATTAAACAAATCCATGTCCAGTTGAATCTTCATATATGAGCCCTGTGTATTTCTTGGCTTCTCTGCATCTGGTTGAAATGGTTATTTTAGTATATTTAGTTTCTTATGACAAGGGTTTAATAAAGTGGTCCAGGGATTTTAGAAGGCCGAAAGCAGATGGGATTTTTGGAATATTGCAGAAAATAAGATATGTGGAGATAATCATCGCATAAAAACACCACTTTTATCATTTTTGAATCTCCAGAAGTAAAAAGCTAACGTTTTTACGGCTTTAGAGGAACTACAGCATGCTTGTACGGCTACATCATAAGCTAAGCTAAAGGCGGCTAATGCTCGCCGTGATGAGGATAGTCTCATTCAGACACTCGTTAGCAACCGCCGTATCTAAGACGTGAGTAAAAGCTTCAGATATTCACCAATGCAATGAAAAAAATATAAATCTGTTCAGCTTGGTTTGACTTTGAGATGAGGGAATCACAAGCGGTAAAACGCTAACTCATTTCTGGATTTTACGACTCCTTCCTGCACTGCTCTATATCCTCCAAATTACTACTTACTGGACAGGTTTACAGATTCAGAATCAGAAATACTTCAGAATCAGAAGTACTTCTGATTCTGAGAACCTGTCCACCCACCTTTTATTCATGATTTGTAGATGTGTATAATATCATGCATTTCTCCTCTCAGGGCTCTGCAGTTTCCTCCTGAAGGCTGGTTACGGATGGGCTTGAACAACGGCAGCATCACGTGGCTCACCATCCGGCCCAGCGGCAGGGTGGCCCTCAGGACTCTGGGGGACTCGGGATTCATGCCCCCCGACAAACTTACTCGCACCTGAGGCCTCACGCAAGCCTCTGGGACTCTGATTTCAGGTGGTTGGTTGCAGGGTCAAAGCTCAGTTCTCTCCTTAAGTGTCTTGAAAATTACTTTTGGTGTTATTGTTTTGTAAGTGAACTACCATCATGTAATGACACTCTGTGGTCGTGATTACTTCCGTGCCATAGAACGCCAGCAGAAGTGATCAAACAGCTGCGCCTGAATGTAACTGAGGATTTTTACACAAGTGACTGATTTTTAAACCAAAAAAAAAAAGTTGTATTTGTATAGCTGTTGTAAAGGCAAAGCCTGCTCTTAGCTTTACAGCTGTCACTGTATGCTGGAGTGTGGATTCATTTGTTGTACGGTGCAGCTGTAGTTAATAAAACTAAATGATGAATACCTCAGTTTGTCACATTTCTTGAAAGGGCCCTACTCCCTGTTTTCCTGTGGTGTGTGATATATGTTTTTGTGCATGTATATGGTCTACAAAATCCAAAAGTTCCCTCCAGAGGGATTCTCTTAAGCGGTTGACCAATCACAACAGAGCCGGCCAGCTAACCAATCTGAGTAGATTGGGCTCTGGTTTCAGACAGAGGGTGAAAAGAGGTGCTGTCACTTCCATCACGGACAGAGCCATCAAGTAAATATACTCCAATTTAAAATAATAATGCGTAATATACCAAGAAATACATTAAAAGGGATAAAGATACAAATGTGTTTTATTTAATGAATAAAAATGATCAGAATAATTTATCCCAGATATTAGCTGTGATGATTACAAACGTATAGTTTATTTAAAAGAGTCAAAGGGTCTACGTATGTGTCGCTATATTTAATGATGAAATAAAAAAAACACTACACAACAATCACATTTACTGAATACACAGACAACAAACACAATGAAGTCAAATAATGAACATGAAATAAAGTTTTTTAAAGAAGGACCAAAAAGAAAAAACTGTCAAACATTTCAATCCATTTTATAAAAAGTCAAAATAATGAAAGTATATCTGAAATAACTGGTTGTGAACTCGAGGCTCGCTCACTCTCTTTCTTTCTTCTGGGACTTTAAAGCTAAAACTCAGAGAAAATGTTTTCCCACGTTGGTCACAGCTGTACGGTTTCTCTCCAGGGTGAATGCTCTGTGAAATTTAAGGGCAATACTCCGAAGAAAGGCTTTCCATTCACACAGTTGTTCTCCTGTGTGAATGCGGTAATGTGTCTTAAAGTCTCCTGATTGAGTAAAAGATTTCCCACTTTTAAATTCAACCTTTTAAATATTGTAATTATAACGGCCGAACGGACTGCTGCAGTAACGAAAACATTTCCCAATTTGGGATCAATAAAGTATCTTTCTTATTCGTTAAAACAAGGGAATGACATGTTCAGAATCTGCTGTAAAACACAAAATGCAGGATTGTGAGCCGTTTTTAGAGTCTTTATGTTTCTTGAGTATTTAATATAAAGGACAGAATGAAAATCTGGAACATTTTGTCACTTTTGTTCCCAGACTTTCTGATTTGATAAGCGCACTTTACAGCAGAACACACTCTTTAAATGTGTTTATTTGGACGGTTTCCTCTTCTCTACGCTCTGCGGGTGAAGTGCTGCGAGTCTCTGAACTCCAGGTAGACACTAAACAGAAGGTGCAGAGCTTGGATTCTGCAGCCGTTGTGCACCGGGACGTCCAGCAGACCGCAGACAGTGTCGCTGTACTCCTCCAGGCTGCAGGCCAGGCGCGCGGGGGGGAGCAGCAGGCGGCCCAGCAGATCCTCCAGCTCGGGGGGCCACTCCTGCATCAGGCTGTCGATGTCCGGCATGTTGCGGCCATACTGCACGCTGGCGGGGGGCTTGGATCGATGCAACGCGCTGATGCTCTCCATCCAGCTGTCCACAGCCCGCGGGTTAGAGAGCGGACTCAACACACTTGTCACCTTCTTCAGCTGCAGCGGAGAGACAGATTTATTTTCAGATTGAATTAGAGATTTATTTGACTAGAACCGTGTGTGTGTGTGTGTGTGTGTGTGTGTGTGTGTGTGTGTGTGTGTGTGTGTGTGTGTGTGTACCTCGGTGGCCCCGTGCTGTTTGCTCTCCTCTGAGAGCCACAGCGACAGCACCGTGGGGTCTGACTGCTTCACGCTGGGCTCGTCCAGAACCAGCAGACCCAGACTGTCCTCTTTCCCGTCCGGTCGCGGCACCTGCGCGCACCACGGGTTACAGACAGCGGTGAGGGGTCACACAGAGGTCAGGGGTCCCCGATAAGGGGACATTTGGATTACCTCTACAAGTCAAATGTCTTCAGGTATAATACACAAACTATTTTTCACAACAGAAACAGGATTAAACTTCAAAGTAACTTCAAAAACAAAAGCAGATGTTTTAAAAACAGAGAGCTACCTTGAGGAAGGCGTCGATGTCTCCCACTGCGGGGATGAAGTCGGGGATGAAGGGCTTTAGGCTGTGTTCCAACTCTATGCACTGAGGACTGTACCTGAGAGCAAAACACACACACACACACATCAGATTATTTTCTTCTCTTATCGCTGTCATGTAAAATATTACATGTGTTATGTATATGATGTTAAACTCAGGAGAATATGTTGTCTTTTAGCGATAAAAATGTGAGGCTGAAAATAAGGGATCCTGAAGTATTTGTGCATGTAGAAGATACTGTAGATAATGAGGTGTGTGTTCCTGTACTGACCGGGTGATGTACTGGAACAGCTCTCTGATCTCCGTGGAGACGGGCAGGTTGGCGTAGTCCGCCGGGTCGTACGCTCCCTCCGGAGGCTTCCCGGGCTCCTCGTCATCCTCAGACTCCTCTTCATCAGAGTCCTCCTCTTCCTCCTCCTCCTCCTCCTCCTCATCCTCCTCCTCGTTTGGACTGGCCCCTGGTTGCCCCCCCTTTGGCTCGTCCTCGTCAAACTCGTCGCTGTTGGCCGACATCAAGCCCTGCCCCCTTCTGCTGAGCCGGGACTCTGACTGAAAACACAGAGAATATCAGTCAGAGGAGAGCAGGACTGTGTGTACTGCTCTCTCCTCTGACATATACTCAAAGATGAAGCTTTACACTAAGATAAACTAATAATACTTACATAATTTTACTATTGATATTTTAACTCCAAACTAATAATGTCTGTGTACTTTCACTGCTGAAACGTTTACTACATGAAGCTGGTAATACTTGTTTTTATTCCCACCTTTACTTACATGTAATGGACAATATTTGTGCATACTTGCTACTGATACTTGAACATCAAGTGGATAATACTTGTGTACTTTTACAACTCAAACTGAAATATAAAGCTGATACTGTGTACTTTCACTGCCTTTACTTGAACACAGATCAGATAATACTATGGTACTTTTAGTGCCTATACTTTTCATAAATTTGAGATTCCTTGAGCACTTTTTCTGATAATTGTCATGGAGCTGACAATAGTAATAAAGCTGATACTTTTAACATGAAACTGAGCATGTTAAGCAGTACTAACATAATCAGTAAAAACATTGTCACAACATTACTTTTGCAAGTAATTACTCAGTCTATCTTCGTGTACACACACACACAGTAAAGGGCTGCTGGAGCTCCTTCCCGGTGTGTGACCGCTGAAGCCCGGCGGATGTTACCTGTTCCCCGGGAGTCGGGCTGTAAACACTCTCCTCGGAGTCAACCACCTCCAGGCTCTCGTCGTACGGCTGGTTCTTCAGTAGTCTGCTGTCTTTCTCTCCCCGCTCCATGTGCCGCTAACAAGCTACGGTCCAAACATTAACCTCCCGGTTAGAGGCGGTTTAAACCCAGTTTACCGATTAGCCCAAGCATACAAAGCTAAAAACAAACCAAACCACCGGAGGCTCTAAATCCGTCTGAAGCCACAAAAAACGGTTTAACTGATGAACGCGCGGATAAAACCACACATAACCATAAACTAACTCTTTCTATGTGTTTTAAAAGTCTCTTAAATGCATTAAATTCGGTATAAACGGTCCAATAATCTGCGTCAAAGGTTGTTAGCAACGTCTAGCTTCTGATTGCTGTATCCTGGCAACGGACCGCCGCGCAATGCATCATGGTACAGCAGTTTTTATTTTTTTGCACAAACAAGGAAACACTGCCGGCTCGCGGTGAAGCAGAACCTATTAAAGAAATCATGTAATAAATAGAAACAAATAGAAGAAAACTGTATTAAAACTAATAATAAACATTAATTATCATAAATAGAAGAGATTTGAATAGTTTTGACAAATGTTTTTTGCAGTGAAAATAATCTTTAAATAATATTTTATCCAGAATAATTATTTTTATTAATTTTCTTCATTACTCTTTTATAATCTTTGCTATTATCATTATTATTATTATTATTATTATTATGGATTAAACATATTTTTCTACAGTACTTTAAATAAATGAGCACATTCTAATAAATTCAATTCGATTAGATTTATTGTCCCCAGTCTGACATTTATCTCTTATAAAGCACTAGTTTTTAAATTAAAACTGTATTGATCTACTTTTTGCAATTTGACAATGGTTGCCATTACTGACAATCCCATTGGGAATAAACATCTGACTCTGCAGCTCATTATTAATCTTCTGAAGTGTTAGGCAGATTTTTTTGGTAACAAGATGTCTATAGCCAGCTAGTAAGTACTTTAACAGTTGCTGTTGGAGTCTCTCTGCCTCTTAGTGGTTAAAAATCACAATATTTTTAAACAGGTAAAGCCCAAATGAGACAGAAAGGAAAAGTCAAGACATGTTCAGGAACCACCGAGAAAAGATGGAAAATGTATGCATTTATTGAAGAACAAAATAAAAAACATGGAAGATCTCAGTCTAATTGGGTTTTTCCCATGTTAGCCATAGCCACCTGTGACCGCCATTTCCAGATTTTCTTGTGTGACCTCGAGAGAGAGAGAGTGTGTGTCCAGACGTCAGAAAAGTAAGGCAATTCCTGAACTGAGGAAAACGTAGGAAATGGCAGTCGGTTTAAACACCATTAATAAAAACACTTACATTTTGTGCTACTGACCAACATACAAAAAAATAACTTTTAAAATATTGACATTTTTACTGTTTAAAGGACATCCTCAGCGGGCCGATCCTGTTGAGGATTCCTCGCTGAGGGTTTTGTGATGAACTAACTTTGGGGAAGGTTGACTCAGGCTATGATACAGGTGCTTCACACTTGCCACAAATAACATTACCGTCAATTCAACATGGTCCACACCCATACAGTACATAAATTATCTTTTTTATTTCCTTTTTAAAAGTCTTCAGTGGACATCACAACCCAACGTGATGACAATTCCTGTTTTACATTATAGTACCATACATCGCAAATACAAATCCAGGCGCTTGTGCATATTTCTGTTGTGTTTTCTGAGCTCGGGCGTAGCCACCTTGGTGCAGCTGGATTTGTAGTGGGGAGGGCTGGGGAGGAGGGTATGGCCGAAGTGGGGAGGGGGGGCAGTTAGACCGATGGCTCGTTTAAGTGCTTGAGGCGGATGCGCTTGATGTAGCTAGCATTGGCAGGACTGTAGCGGCTTGGGCTGAAGTCTGGCGACGCGGCGTGCCGGGCGGGGCTGAAGCGTGCGCTGGGCGACATCAGGCTGCTGGTCGGGGAGCCGGGGGTCTGATGCTGCATCCTGAGTCGTGGTTTTACCACCGCAGGGCTGGGCCAGCTGGAGGAAACACATCAACAGTTAGAGGTTGCTCCTACTGTAAGAAAGTTGTGACTTTTGACAGAATTTGAAAACGATGTTTTAGGGTTTACATTTTGTAATTATTTTTTGTATGTTATATTTCTTTATGATCTTGAGATCATTTATGGATTGGATTAGTTGTGGAACATCAATGTCTGCAGCACTCATAGTAAATATAATCACCTGTTCACCTGTGAGGTGTGTGTGAGAGAGGGTTGCTGTAACTTTTTGATGGCTGGATTATTCGGACCATCTATATGTACAGTCCTCGTTATAATCAATCGAACATTTTTATTAAATGAAGATTTTGTTCAACACATTTTTTGCTCTGCATTTCTCAGACAAAGGGAACCAGGCCAGACCTCCTCCTTGAAGCAGCTCATGGTTTCCTGAAATCACTGCAGATGGGACTGTTGGATTTCTCTACACACACTTGTCACCATCTCTCTGAAAGCCTGCTGATTGGATCTCTTTTTATATTTATTCTCAGGAACAAATGCTCCACCACCTGGCCTGTCCCCTCACTACTCATTCCTGCCTGTAAGTGTGTGAAGACGTGACTGTAATGGCAAACGTTTGGTCTGCAAGAGCTGAAAAGCCCTTTCTGCAACAGAGGGTGCTACATTTCTGCTGCAATAACCATGAATCATCAGCTTTTTGTTTCATTTGTGGCATCAACAACATCATTTCTTATACTAGGATACTGTTGGAATCTATAATGAGTAACATTTTTCACAAGACTGTAAAAGTACTCAATGAGATTTTAGGCATATATCTCTGATGAAATTACCTGAAGTGTTTCCCCACACAAATATTATTTCAGTGCTCAGCCTTTAATCTGATTTAATCAGCCACTGAGACCGGCAACTTCTCCTTTGAGGCCAAAACAGCAGAACACTAAAAGAGAAAATATCCGAGCGGCTACGAACCTCTGCATGTCTGAAGTCGAGAACGAGATCATTGTGCTCTTCCACTTGTGAATGCTGGGATACTTCAGGAGGTCGATGTCTAAGCCTTCTATCGCTGAGAAAACCTCTCTGTCCAGCTTGGAAGGTGAATCCCTGCAAAAAAAAGCAGAATTAGTATACCAGTTAAATCGTCATTTCTGGGTGACAACATTGTCTCATGCTGTTGCAGACTGTACTGTAACTGGAGAAGATAGTGCCCCACAAAAAGTGAGACAGGAGTTGCTTACTACACTTTCTTTTCTTTTTACAAATATATCTTTTCAGAAAAATACAAACAAATAAAGCCCCCCCCCCCTGCAAAAAATGCATAAATAAAGTAAATAATAGAATTAAAATGATTATAGAACATAAAGTAAATGCATGTAATAATTTAAAAAGCAATGTAGGAATTTGGAAAAGCCTGCATAAATAAACCTTTTTCTTTTTTGTCTAAAGTTTAAAGTTTTAATCACCTCACTAACACAAATATTAATAATGTTAAATAAAAGAAAAGAAGTAAATAAATCCTAAAGAAAATAAACAATTTTGGGAAAAACACACATTTAAATAATTATGAAAGTAAACTAAGTAAATAAACATCTTTAAAAATCAAGAATTTAAAGGAATTGGAAAACACATGCGTAAATAAACCCAAAAAATATTATTGAATCCAAACAGATGAATAATTATATTCATGCTGTCAAAACAGGTTTTTGAAAGATAAGGAAATAAACGCTATAGATAAATATTTAAAGAAATGAAATGCATGAATGTGTCTAAAGTTTTTAAACACTACACCAAAATAAATATTGTTGTCATTTGTAAAAGTTATTATATTTTTAAGCTCATTTTACTTTTTGAGGAACCACTGTTACTCACCCTTCGATGAACAGTCCTCTCCTGATGTTTGGTGGGGTCCTGGGCAGAAACTCGTTGGAGTTATCCAAGGACTTGTAAGAGGAGCCTGAAGACCCCGAGCTGCTCAGGTCCCTCCCCCCATGGTCCCACGACTTGGACCTGGCACAGAAGTTCCTCCCCCCCGGCGCTGCCCCCCTAGTCCTGCCCAGCCCCTCTAGACTCTCCTCTGCTTCAAAGAACTCCTCCGAGCTGCCGCTGCTGCGCCTTCTCCTCCTCCTCTCCAGCCTCTGTGGCCTCCCCGTCTTGCCCGCTGTGACCCAGAGACAGGCGGGTCAGCCCGGTGCTGAGGTCCGAGGCTGAGGAGGAGGAGGAGCTTAAGGGGTCCCTGTGCGCCTCCTGCAGCGACATGCGCTCAAACTCCACCATGAGGTTGGAGATGGGCGACAGCAGGCAGGAGGAGGAGGAGGAAGGGGAGGTGCGAGGGGCCACCTTGTCCCCGTTGTGAGTCCTGTCTCTGGAGGAGGAGGAGGAGGAGGAGGAGGAGGAGGAGGAGGAGGAGGAGGAGCACAGCCCATTTTTGCAGGAGACGCCGGGCGACAGGAGGCCGTCGTCGCAGCAACACAGCAGCTCCTGCTGCTCCGCCGCCGTCTCGATCAGGTCGGCCCCGCGGTGGTGCAGCATGGCTATGGGCAGGATGTGGAACTCGCGGCCCCCCACCGCCCCCTTCAGGCCGTCCTTGGACGCGGCGCAGGACGTGATGCTGGTGAGCGCCGCGTTCTGGCGGTTCTTCATCTCCTCCAGGCTCATGTCGTCGCCCTCGTCCAGGAAGGCACCGACGGAGATGGAGTTGCAGAACTTCTTGGGCTTGGCTGCAGAAAAAGGGATGATGTGTTGGAGTTATTCATAGATTTTTATTTCTTAATACTCTTTATTTTCCTGCTGTTACTGTTGACATCAAATTAATTACTGCTGTTTTATTTCTTTAGGATTTTTGCCGCTACGTGACGAAGGACCAAAACAACCTGCATCTTTTATTCCAGGACATGCAGCTTCTCGGATATTAAAGCGGGCGGAGGTACCTGGAGACGGGGTTTTGAACTTGTTGCTGGTTTCGTTCTCCCCGGCCTCCTCGTGACCGCGTGGGCTGAAGTCCTTCTTGCTGAGATACTCGTCCAGCTTCTGCAGCCCCTCAGCAGACGACAGGTCCACAAAACTGTCCAGAAAGTCCCAGTACTCAGCCCACGGGTGGCCCATCGCATGAGCCAGATCTCTGTAGATAAAAGGATGATTATCATTGATCAGTGGTTCTGGGAAGTGATTTATGTTTATGATAATAACCTGAAGTCCCAGTGTCTCACAGTATATTTCAGAATACAAGTGAAAGACACTTAGGCAGAGTAAGGTGTTGGATGTACCTGCCCACTCTCTCTGCCCCGCGGTCTGGATCAGACTTCAGGATGTTGTGGAAGAGTTCGCCCCGGTCTCTGGGCGGCGTCTTCCAGGACCGACGGAAATCATCTGCCTGCAGGAGGGAAGGACATCTGCTGCTCAATACATGTGTTTTACGATGCTAAGATCTGGTAGGGTTACAGATGTGGGTAAAGGTAGACCGGTAATCAGGTGGAGAACTTGCTTTAGAGGGACTCAGCGGGCCGGCGTAGGCTGTGACAGTCATGACGGGGTCCATGGGGCTCCTGGTGTGCGGATTGATCATGGAGAAACTCTCTGAGGACTCGGGGGACCAGAGACCCCCGATGATAGGCTGAGAGGAGTTGTCTGCTGCCCTCAGCAACGGGATGAAGCAGCGGTCTGTGATACAACAGACAAATTCAAGTTGAGGGCTGCAGGATTTGGAAAATAATTGAGATTTTTTTCTTAAATAAATATTGCTATTTCGATTAATTGTGCAGCCCTAGTTTAGAAAACATTTTCAAACAAGGACGTTTATTCACAGATCATGGATGGCCTTTATTTTCAATGAGGGTCAAATGTCTGTCAGATTTACCCAACACGTTTATTTTTTCACACCCCACAAAACAAACAACTAGGTGCAATATGATTTGTAACAGAACTGATGTTTCGTTTATCCAACCACACAAACAAAGACTAATAATAGATGAATGGTCCCTCTCCCTCCCACTCACTTCTCTGTATACATCCTGTGCACGAGCATCAACGCCCCCTGCTGCTGTTTGGCTGGATTACTGTAATGTGGTTCTTTATATGGTTACCATTTACAGAAGCAGGGCTGAGCATGAGGTGTCCTCCAAATTTGATAAAAGGTGTATTGGAAATAGAATCTCTGTCCGTCTGAGTGAAAGCACACTTAATAACTTGTGTCCTTCAGAGAGAATAGAAACAAAAAACGTCTTGGGACCAAGCGTGTGTGTCCTTACCCTCCAAATAGTCACTTATCTTCTGCTTCACATCCTGGGTTTTATTTTTTCTGCTACAAATAAGCTGTGAAAAGGAAAAAACAATATAAGAAAAGTGCATTTAAGTAAAGCTGAGTGCATACAACTGTTGCTGGATTAGCTGGGGAAAGAATTCGCTCGACTAATTTTAGCCTTCAAATGTGCAATGAGTGATGGTTGCCAAAAGATTTAAAAAGGTCAGGGCTTCAAAATCAGAGTGAACATAACCTGTAGCTCCCTCAGAAACGACTGCCAGGGGACCAGCTGCCCTGTGCGGAGCTGAGAAGCTGCTAGAGGTTTACAGACCCCTGCAGAACCGCCTGTGTAATAACCCCCAGTAATGACACTCAAGGCTATGCTCAACGTTCAATAAGGGTTAAAAATAAGGGTCCTCACATCACAAGGCTTCTGGCCGTCCTTGTTCTTGCGACTCTTATCGCAGTCAGGATGCGAGCACAGGACATTGACCACGTCTGGGCAGCCGAACTTACAGGCAAAGTGGAGAGCGGTTTCAAAGCCCTGCAACATAAACAGAAACATGTTAAGAGCACACAATAGAATACATATACAGACCTCATGTGAGGCTTTCATCCAAGAGCCTCATACTTTTATATTTATTCTCCAGGTAGTAAATCACAGAAGTGTGTCTGGATTGAATTTGCGGAGGAACCCATGGCCAGTCTAGTGAAACAGTCCTACAATAAATCCTAAAATCATGACGATGAATGATCCGTTTTTACCACAACAATAAAGATCTAAGAACTGTGTTTGTGAGAAAAATATTTCACAAAGTAAATGTGTTTTTATGCATTTTAAAGCTTTTACGTGGGGTACAAAAAAGACAGTTGCTAACAGGTGGCTAGGTGAGACTACTGATGTTTTCTGGGATATTAAACGTAGTCAAGCGTGCAAAATCATATGAAATGCAGCCTTTGCTTCATCAAAGTTCCGTTTTTGTTTCATTTGTAAATTGTGTAAAAGTATCTTGCTTAAAAACGGGATCTCATCAGGTTTAGCTGGTATGGTGAACAGAACGTACAGCCTTATCCGGAGTGTTGAGGTAAAGATCTACGATGTAGCGGATGCGTTTCTGCAGCATGGCCTCCTGGTCGTCTGGATACATGAGTCGCATAAATTTGGGGTTTTCCAAAGTGTCCAGCAGCAGCTGAGCGATTCCCGCCTGGTTCTCCTTTGCTGCCACGTGCATCACGTTGTACCGGCAGCCCTCCTGAACACACGAAACAGAGCAACACATTTATGGATCAGGATATAATCCTTTTACTTTAATCCCTAAACAGGAAGGATGCTTCATTGTGTCCAAAAGCAGCATCTGACCTTAACTTCACCCGCTGACGTCAGGGATTTATCACAGAACATTTGATCAAAACATGATCTTTATAATGTAGTAGCATCACATCGGCAGGTTTAAAGCACTCATTTCTGACACATAACTCAAGTTATCTGTACACACACAATCACCAGCTTTAATTTTCGTCTCCATATTTAGCAAATGTATTCTTTGCGAGGATCAGACTTCTTCTACTTCTACTTCACAAAAGCATTAGCTTACAAGTTGGCACTGGTGTAGACAAGTTGTTTATATGTAAACACATGACCAGTGCGGCTAAGGAATCTCTATTAATAGCACACCGAGTTTAAGAAACATATTACAACGACAAGCCTGAACAAATTCTGCTTCCTTATTGAGTTTAATTTCGCTACATAAAAAAAGATGAATGATGCGTCTACCTGCACTATAGTGGGATTATCTCCTGAGCCGATGAGATAGCGCGGGTTGTCCCAGACCAGCTCGATGAAGGCCCCCTCGTCTCCCTTCTCCACGGCTTTCCTCAGTTTGGCCGTCAGGTCCTGGGTGCGCGGGCTCTTAAAGCTGTTGGCCCGCTCCCGGTTGATGGTGTCAACCTCCATGAGGTCTGGTTGTGGAGAGGGAGAAGAACTCAAAACATTGTTGGAGGTTTGTGTTTCTATTTGCAATTGACAAAGGCTCTTACCACTAAATCTGGATTTTCTTAAATAATGTATAATTAAGTCAAAAGGAGAACTTCCATTTAAAAGGCAGCTAAAATGTATAAAGGAAAAATAAAAGGTTTCCCTTCTAATTATGTGAATAACTCTTTATTTATTAAAGTACCTCACTCCTAAGAACCTGCAGTACACATGCAATATTATAGCCTTATAATGATTCCTCTTATAATACAGAGAGCACCATATTGACGTCAGTGTTAACCCTTCTGCTCTCTGTGGAATGCTGGCCTTCTAACAACATGTGCTATCCCCTGATAAGAAACATAAATGTAGCTCCCAACACATTACATAACAAACATTATTGATAAGGGACATTTTATTAAACGCAGAGAGGAATCACACTCCTTATAAACTTACCTTTACTGACGACCAGACCCGGTTTGGCAGGAGACACACAGGGAGTGCATTTGTTGGGCGAGGGGAAATATTCACAGATCCCCTTGGCAAACTTCTCAGCATCCTCACGGTTGGAGAAGCGATTGAAGCGAGCGCCCTTCATCAACTTAACAGCTTGAAGGGCATCCTTCCTCTCCGTGTATACATGTGCTCTCTCTACAGACAAAAATGTAATGTTTCAATGTGACCTTCATGTTTAATGTATTACTGTTTGTTGATGTGATTTTCTCACTAGAGGTTGAAAAAGCTTACATTTTTCAACCAGTAGAGTCATATTTAATGAGAATCCAGTGCCACCACAATAAAAGCAGTTACAATAAAAGCCGCCCTGACATACCCAGCTTTAATTTGTGTTGTTCATTCATAATACTCAAATCTAAAGAGTTCAGGCAATCCTACTTTCTTGCTGCTTACCAAAAAAGAAATAACATCACATGATTTCTTCCAACAAACAAATACATTCAAATGCAACATCAGCAAGTCCTAGACAAATACAGAAACTGGACAAACAGTATGAATAAACAGACAAGCAACGTGTCAATCTTTTAAGGTGGACTTTAGCTCTGGCTCAAGTCCCAAAGATGGAAACAAACTTTTTTTTCTGAAGTGTTTTTGTGGGGGATTTATTTAACAGTTAAGAGGCGAGCACCAGGCCAACAACACACCCCAAAAAAAGATGTTACCCCAATGATTCAGCACATCAGAAAACAGCATCACTGTCATTTGATATCAGACAGGTAAGATCCATTTCAAGCTGATAATCAATACATTGTATAGTGCCGTATCTTATTGATAAAATGATGATCTTGTGAAATGATGCTGGCTTTCCAAATACACATGAAGTATCTCAAAGTGTAAAGATATTTTTTTTCCACACTCATCCAAACTGCTATTCCTAACTTAAAAACTACCTGGCAAATGATCTGTAACTTTTGCCAACTCTTAATCTCCAACACTGAAATGTGTATCACACCACATAAAGTAAAAAGCTGCGTCTCTCTTACCACTTCTAGACAAAACATCCTCCAACAGCGGACATACTCCATAATAAAAGGTTGGAGACACTAGTGCCGGCTTTGAAGGGGTTTCCGTTTGGGACTGAGAGTTACTGCCTTCTGGTGAGCTGTTTGAGGTCGTCTTTAAGGCGATCTCCTCTTCCTCAGGAGGGTTGAGACCCACTCCGTAGCCAAAGTCCAACTCTTCCGTGGCAGCCTCAGTGGGTTTGCGTCTTGTTGCAGCAGTGGTTAGTACAGCTTCTGAGGTGGCACACGACACAGGTTTGGCATTATCCGTAACGGAGGCCTCACTGTTCCCCAAAGAGCTGCTGTCCGTTTCAGTGGCGCTGCTCTCGGGCCCGGCCAGCACTCGGGCTAACTTCCTCTCAAAGGTGGCACGAGTGGTAGGGGTTATAGGACCACACTTGACATCTGCTCGGGCAAACTCCTTGCGTAGTTCATCATCACTCAGCCCCCTCAGCCTGATCAGAACCGCCTCCATGCTTCAGCTCCCTACAACACAACACATTTTGTTTGGTTTGGTATTTTTGAGTTTAAATTCAAATGAGCACATAAACACATTGGTAAGACTCAATTAAATGACACAATTAGATATATTGTTATCTTCCACTATATTCAATATAATCAGCAATTCAACAGCCTGCAACAGTTCTGTGTGCATATAATTATTATTAAATGCCATTCAGGCTTTTGTAAAATCCCAAAGCTGCCACACTTTGTAAAATATAACCTTATTTGACCCACAAGTAAACCCCTTCAGTGCAAAGTATTTCCTGGTAGGCAGCACACATATATTAGATATCTTGTGGGTATGCTCAACAAATAAAAATATTAGATATCAGTCCCTGTAATGCAATTTAGCAGGTAATACTAAAGTTCTAGGCACTCATATTGCTATTTATTTTTTATCAGAACAATCCACACTATTATGTGATTAGCTTCAGCTAGCTAGCTTGCTAACCAACAAGTCAGCTTTAGCAGCCAGGGAGTGAGACTGGCAAAGCTAGCAGGAGGGAAACAGCTCAGATGAAGGTCTATAAATGACAGATTAAACACACAACTTTAGCCTGGAATATTATTGACGATCACAAATGGATAGAAAATGGATAAACAATGACAATAATAATCGGTTCTTTCGCACACTGTCACGCCCAAGTATGTCATTCTTCGAGGTGGATGTAACGCAACACATTTGATACGTGAAGATGGCGATAAAAATCAAAGTTTACGTGATGACATCTAGTAACAAAAGTGTCCCTATACTTACCAAATAACATTTTTATTTAATACACGCGGAGCTGTGAGAAAGCGTTGTTAGTTATGCAAAGATTAACTGTTAGACAGACACAAAGCTGGAGACGGTCTGCTCTCATTGTTTACAACATGTTCTGCGCATGCTCAGTTACAAGGGAGGGCGCACGGTGCATTCCCGTGCTGTGGGGAAAAATTAAACTCTGAACGACCCGAGTGTGACAGGCGAGCGGAGATATTATCCACACTGTGTTAAATCCCCTTTACCCAACAATCCCATATCATTTTAAGCTTTTTCGTGTCAACATTAAGGTAGGAGATTAATATCGCCGGTGGACGATTGCAACAACAACATAGAAAGCTATTTTAAGTAGCTTTTTGTGGGCGTCTCTTACATGTACGTACTTTCCACGATCACTTAAACGTTTCAACATGCTCTCCAATAGCAGACGTGACTAATCCAAAGAAACGATAACCTAATAAACTCATGTGAAGGTATTTCTGGTACACAACACATTTAAATTGTTTAAAATAAGTGCAAACGCCTAAATAGTGAAAATGTAGTGCCGGGATGAACACCGTTTTAAAGAATATTCATGTTGGCACAATCCCCACGTATGCGGGCCAACTTGTATTAGGCAAGACACAAGATATTAATAGAAACATAACATCACTACCTAGAATAGACACTTGTTCGTTTAAGGTTGCAAGCAAAGACATTTAGCATGACGTTTGTTAGATTCACAATCCGGTTAAGGAAGCTGAGTTTGACAAGCAGGCTAACTAGCCACTTAGCAAGGAAGAAGCTAATCCCTCAAGCCACCGGTTAGCATTAGCATACTTTAAACACCTAAAGTAAGAACCGTTTTTAGTGTCCCTAACAAGCATATACGCTAAACATGTTTCACAGTTAACCGTAGTGTAATGCCAGTTGAACATATTATATTGTTTAACAGTGACATGCCCACCTCCACCTCTCCTCCCGGTCACTATTGCTAGGTGACGGTGTCTTCTCTCACCGCTAACTGTTTCAAAATGCAGACAGTGAGGACCCCGTTGTGGCTAAAGGAGTGCCTGATCAAAATAACGATTAAAACTTGAGGAAACCATTCAAATACAATTCAAAGGTTTTATTGACATATGCACAGTAGCTACATTGTAGATAAGGCAATGAAAAATGCAAGTCCCAAGCTCCTCCAGAAATGCAACATAATATATATAGGACAAAAAAAAAACAACAACAATAAAACACATGTAAAAGTAAAATAAAAATAGAAGAAACAGAGTGGAAACAAATATTGCTGATTATGTTGCAAGACCAGTCTGCAAGTAATGCAGAAGAAGATGGTGAATCATCAGTGATGGAAAAAGTATTCCGATTATTCACTTAGATAAAAGCAGCAATGATACAAAGGTGAGAGAAGTACTCAGATCATTTACTTAAGTAAAAGTAGAAGTACCAGAGTGTAGGAATACTCTGTTACAAATGAAGTCCTGCATTCAAAATGTTACTCAAGTAAAAGCAGAGAAGTATTAGCATCAAAATAGTAGTCATTGTCTGATTGGTCCATTTCAGAATAATATCTCTGATATGTTTTATAATTATTGATCATTAAAGTGTTCTCTGATCTTGTTCTTGAGTAAAGTAGAAGTAATCAGATCTTGTACTTGAGTAAAAGTAGAAGTACTCAGATCTTGTTTTTGAGTAAAGTAGAAGTACTCAGATCTTGTACTTGAGTAAAGTAGAAGTACTCAGATCTTGTACTTGAGTAAAGTAGAAGTACTCAGATCTTGTACTTGAGTAAAGTAGAAGTACTCAGATCTTGTACTTGAGTAAAGTAGAAGTACCAGAGTGTAGGAATACTCTGTCACAGTAAAAGTATTCTAAATGTTCCTCCAGTGAAAGTAGAAAGTACTCTCCTCTAAATGTACTTAAAGTAGCGACAGTAAAAGTAGTCATTGTCTGATTGGTCCATTTCAGAATAATATCTCTGATATGTTTTATAATGATTGATCATTAAAGTGTTCTCAGAGCTGGTAAAGGTGCAGCTAGTTCTAATGGCTTTGTATACTGCAGGGTAGCTGCTGGATTTACTGCAGGTGAACTACAGTCTGATTTAAGGGAGATTATATTTACCATCATTAATCAAAATCTGTAAAGTAACTAAAGGTACTTCCCTTTTAGTACTCGATATATCTGAATTGTATTGGCGTAAAAGTGCAAAGTAGCAGGAAATGGAAATACTCATGTAAAGTACAAGTACCTCAACATTTTACTCAAGTACAGTACTTGAGTAAATCTACTCAGTGACTTAAGCATTCAGATTCTATACTTGAGTAAAAGTACTAATACCACACTGTTAAAATACTACAATAACTAAACTGTTAGACATATTTTCATTTTTTTAAATCTTCACATTTAAGAAGCTGGAATTGTGATCAAAAATTATCTTGACTCTAATTTTCTGGTAACCGACTCATGGTTTTAGTTCCCTAAACACAATGTTGGATGGTTTAATCACTATCATATTTGAAGAGTTTTTCCTAAATATTGTGTGGCAAAAGCAGAATTTATAAAGAAACTAGTCAATAAATCTGTAAAGTAAATGAAGTGGAGTCAAAAGTACATAATTGGCTTCCAAAATGTAGTATAGTAGAAGTATAAAGTAGTATATAATGAAAGTACTCGGGTAAAGTACCTCAAAAGTGCACTTAAGTACAGCAAGTTAATATACTTTCTAACACTGGAAATAATTCAGAACAAACTATAAGTACGGATGAATAGTGCAATTTTATGATAAATACAATCACATCTCCCAACACACATGTTAAAAAGGAATGAATCAATTCCAATCTTTAAAGAGAAAGAAAAGCAAATACAGCAGCATGAGCGCAGCCATCACTACACACTACCCAACGTTACAGTGAAGGGTAGTCTGGGAGATAGAGTCCAATCTTTTTATCAGAACACAGTATTTTCAAGATATATATATTAGTTGCCTCAGTAAGCATTCTCCCTTAGAATATTTATTGTCCCTTTGGAAATTTATTAGCATACAATGGTGGTAAAAAAAAAAAGTGTTTTAAATGTGGGAATGAGCCTCAGCAGCTGCAGCACAGTCGCATGCAGAACGCTTGTGCGTACCATCCAATGGCCCCGTCTGCTTTAACATATTAGTGCAGCTGTACGGTTTTTGCATTTGATATTTCATCTTAGTTACACTATTAAACAATTATGGATTTACAATCATACAAAAAAGAAAGAACGTATTCATATATTAACCTCTGGAAACAATTAACTTATCCCAAAATGCCCCCATGAAACAGCCATAAAACAAGTATCTGATTTAAGGGGTTGTAAATACAATATGTACCAAATGTAACATCTGCTTGCACGAAGTAGTGACGTTTCTGCTTCGTC
Organism: Eleginops maclovinus; assembly: GCF_036324505.1. NCBI lineage: Eukaryota > Metazoa > Chordata > Actinopteri > Perciformes > Eleginopidae > Eleginops > Eleginops maclovinus. Next base: position 26,637,004 of record NC_086360.1, read on the forward strand.
GCACAACTTTCTCTCCCCGTCAGTTTTGGATCATTTCCACTTATTTTACATAAACCATTCTTCAGTAAGGGTTCACACACACAAACACGTTAACATATCTCGCACACACCCTCAGGAGGAATATGCACAGTCGAACCCACTTAGTCCTTAACAGCATATTAAAGATCGCTTAAGGCTTTTTTTTTTTTGTTACTGCAGTCCATGCTAGAGAAACACCCCCATATATAACTGAGATTAATGTTTTAGGGTTTAAGAACCCGTGGTGATATGGTAACAACGAACGTAGAAGAAACACTGCATTAGAACAAGCGGAAAATACAAAACCACGATTCTGCATGACTTCATGAAAAGGAGATGTCTCGGCTTAGAAACCGTTGATGTTTAACCATGTCAGTCAAATCCTAGATGACTGACTCCACTCACACAGGCACAAAGAAATGGAAGAACAGTTCACAGCCAATCTGGAGACAGACTCACGGGTTGTCACCAAAAACACTTTTTTCAAATAATGTCAGCCATCATGAAGCAGCATTCAAAGCCACGGACTGAACATTACCAGGAGGATGATGTCGTAATAGCTTTAAGTGGAAAATGAATGCAGACTCAAAAGGAAAACATGCTCAAACTATTACTCTAACTGGTGTCTATGATAACAAAACTTAAGATAAGTGATCCTCTTGGAGAGGCTGTCAGATCATTTCTCTTTCCTGAAATAAATAAATGTGACAATAGCATAAAAAATATAATAACTGTCAAATAAAGAGGAAAAGAATAAAGCTATGGTATATAAAGTATTACTTTTCGAAAGCACTTCTGTGCTGATGGGAGAACGCCAAATGTTGGCAGCAATCGTTAAGATAAGAGAAAAAGGGAATCTTCAAAAGTGCCTTTGTGGATAAAACTCCACGCTCCCTCTAATGGCCTGAGAAAAGTTCTTCTTCTGTCATCACTGCGGCTGCGGCTCTGCTTCATTGTTATTTTCCACCACCATGTTGTTTAATGGGGACTTGGAGATGTTGTTTTCCAGCTCCAGTTGATCCTCCTCTGCGTTTGTCCACGAGTTCATCGACTCATGTACTGTCACTGTGTGCTCTTCCATCTGCTTCTGGAGAATGTCCATCTCCTCCCTGAGTAAAAACACATTACACACATTCAGTTCATAGTTCCTAATCAACGTGATTCTGATTTACGATAAAGGAGAATAAGACGCTTACTTGAGATGCCGTAGACAGTTGTGCAGGTTGTTGAGGGGCTCCTTGTTGACGGAAGTCGATGGTTTTAACAACTCATCCAACAGGGAGGCTGGCACTGGGCAGTCTGGGATCTTAACCGGTGTCACTGGGTTCGATGGGTTCCCGTCACTCTTCAGCTCCATGCGCTGCTGCTCCAAACAAATCAAAGCTGTCATCTACAGCAGGCATTGCTTATTTGGATTTACACTTACACCACTGGCCTTTAAGTGTTTCTAAGGAGAGGGTTTGTCAGGATTACTCATCATAGAACTGGCATACTATTTTTAAAGGTTAAATACTCAAAGCCCTCAGGCCGATACAATGAAAGAGGGGCTTAACAGTAGAGCCTGACCAGTATATAAATAGGCAAAGGTCACACCACAGATACGAATAGATGTTATGAGGATGTTATTGACTCTTACACTGCCCTCTGCTGCTGTGATTCACTGCCTGCAGGTACGGCTGGTTTGTCTCAGCCAGCAGCCACGCTTCTGATATTTTAAGATATGTGGCATGCTACACTAAATAATGAAACTATATATAGAGCTTTTGTTTTTGCTCGTTTCCAACAGTTTTAGCTGAGATAGTTCAATGTGCTTGCTTAAAACATAGAGCTGCTGATGGAAAAGACATTCCATACTTGTTGAATTGTCTTTTTACATTTACACTTACAACCTTGTTTATCATCATATGGACTAATTGCTTAATTTTAGTTCACTGTCTGCACAGCTACATAACTGGTTTCACTACCCATTCCTATTGGACAATAGGATATATTGGGGTGGATGAAAAGTAAATGAGCACACATACACAGTTCCCCCAAGAATGTAAACAATAGGTGCTGTGGCTGAAGAACGTTGTGAAAAAGCACTCAAATGTTCTTCCCAGTTGAATATCTGGTGCCTTACCTTTCTTAGCCGCGTCTGTTTGAGGTCCTGTTTGAGCTGCTGGTTCTGCAGGAGCAGCGTCTTCATGCTGTTCCTCAGCTCCACCACCTTGGCCTGCAGCATGAACTTGTCCTTCCTGGTGCCACTCAGCTCGTCCTGCACCGACTCCAGCTCCACCTTGATGGTCTGAGACGGAGAGGGAGCTTTGTTAATCATACAGAGCCTCTGAAATCATTTATATGAATCGCTATGATAACAAACTCTCTCCATTCCAAGTGAAAGGCATTTTCCAAAAAACAAAGGGAACCAAACATTGAAAACACAAACACTTGTTCCTTTTTATCATCTAGTAAAGAATCAAGCTCCGTGATGAAGTGAGTACTTACCTGCAGAGCTCTCTGGAGGTTTTCCAGCTCCCTGTGCTGACACTGCTCCATCATCTCCAGCTGCTGCTTCTGGGTCTCAATCTCCCGCTGCCTCTGCTCCACCTCCCACTTCAGATCCTCCACCTGAAGTGGCAGACAATGTTAGACAACAAGTGATGAGGCTGAAACTCATTTTGGAACCCTAAAACCGTTCATGAAACCAAGGACAATAATCAAAGAGGAATCAAAATGTTGTGGTATAATAAATGCAGGCTCTTTAAAGAAGTTCACAAAGATATCAGGGCCTTTATTTTCCTATGCAAAGAGAATTACCTTCCTACATATCCTCCATAAAGATCCCAGTTCTTACTTTACTTGTCTTATTTATTTGTATTCTGACCTAAAGGGGGGAGTCTTGTGTGAAACATGATAAAGGTGTCTGTGTCGTTGTCCTTATACCACTAAAACAAGGCATGGTCACTCACAACCACTTAGCCATTGCTGTCTAAACAGGCTTAATATGTTACTATCCTAAATAAAATCAAACTAACTGCATTGCTTATATCATAATTCAATACCAAGTTATTTAAATTAAGGACACCATAAATATTTCATTTCAGGTCTGAGTCTCTTGCCTCCTGGTTGGTGAGCGGCTGCTTGGACAGCTCCTCGTCCAGCTGTTTCTGCAGGATCTGCAGCTGGGAATGGGCCTCAGCCAGCTCCCCCTGGAATCTGGAGACCTCCTGAGCATGCTGCTCATCCTGAGCCCTGCAGAGCAACACATATTCAATCATACATTTCACAGATTATGCAACATACTAATAGATTTTCGTTTTTTAAAGCATATCCAAAATGTTAATGGACTCACTGTAGTTTGTGGGATGCACTCTGCAGAGCTTTGACCAGGTCCTCTTTGGCCTGCAGGTCCTTCTTGATCTCTGACAGCTCCAGCATGGCCGCCCTGTAGTGCCGTCTGTTGTGAGCTGCCTCCGCCTTCGCTGCCGCCACCTAAAGGAGACAACATATCTGTTCAACCCCAGAGATCCCAGGAGAGGACAAATGCTCCAGAAGTGCGACCAGACGAACTACAGATCACAACCACGCTTTTTTATTCCTAGAGGCTTCTTATTCTGTCCTGGCCAAGCAAATGATCTCAAATATATTCAGATTAGAGACTGTTTGTCATCATTTGAAAGGCAAAATGAGGGCAGTAGGCATTTCAACTTACCTGTTCCTTCAGGTCTTTGACTTTGGTTTTCTCTTTCTCCAAGGCCAGCTGTAGAGTTTGCACCACCTGCTTCATCTGCTGGTCCTCCTCCTCTTTGCGCTTCAGAACAGCTTGAACCTGAACACAACATTGTGCATCATTTCTCAACCGACTGCTTCTACTTTTGCAACACTGGAATAAAATATATAACAAGTTTAGGATATTTTCTCACCTGTAGGTTGAGCTGGACTAGATCTGCCTCTCTCCTGGCTAAGGCCGACTCTAAAATGTTGGAGTGCTCCCGCAGTGTGCTGTGGGACTGAGCCAGTCCAGCCAGTTTCCCTTTTTCATGCTCCAGCTCCAGTGCCAGCTTCTTGTTGGCATCTTCTAACTTTCGAATCCTCTTCTTGAAGCAGCGGGCCTCTTGAAGCTGTGGAAGCAATCCATGTAGTTAATACAAAATGAATTGAGTGATTGTAGCAGTGTATAAATGCGTCATGATGTGAAAATACAGGAAACAATCATTTCCTGTTCGACATAACGAGCAGTACTGATTAAAGACCTGAACGTGTTTACAGACAGACACAAAACGATGGTTGTTTACCTCATCCTCGAGCTCCATCACCTTCTCCTGGTACTCCTCCAGCTCGGTGGAGGTGAGGTTGATCACTTCCTGCAGCTCCTTCTCCAGCATCGTCTTGCTGTGGGCCACAGCCCTGAGCTCAGCCTGCAGAGCCTTAATCTTCTCCTGCAGGACCAATAAAAACACACTCCATTTCAATACACTGCAGTCCCTGAACAGGTGCCGCTATCAAGGATTATTCACGATGAAATGACAAATATTTAATGATAAATAAATGAGTCGAGGGCTGTTCGTTTCATCATGGTGCCCTTGTGTCTTTGGACATTTCTTTTAATTATATTTGGCTTTTTTACTGTAATATTATTCCTTATTTATAAAATTGGAAAGCTGTTACAGTAGAATAAGATAACTGCATGAACATATTCCTCAAAATAAGGATGATAAATATTCAGGGCATTTTAACAATTGCACCAAAATGATGGAACAACTTTTTTAAATCAAAAGGACGCTTAAAAAATAATTGGGCAGTCAAAAATGTCCTTGATTTGAGCAATTCCATGACTTCCATGGTTTCCATAATTGTGGGAACCCTGAATGCTATTTATTACTTAGTTTTGCAGGATGTTGGACTAATATCTGAGGACTTTATTCAGGTAGGACAGGATTTATAAACTTTGTACACCTTCTACCTGAGGCCTCCTGATGTTTGTTAAGTGCGATAGACACACACAAAAAAATTAATTGCAATGGAGTGCAAACAGAGCCTGCACACTGTATAGTACTGATACTTTCCCAACAATGAAACTGAAACTCCACTATGTGTTGAAAGGTTTATACGGTACCTGTAAGGCCTGGCTGTTTCCCCCCTCCGACACCTGGGCCTTGAGTTTGACCAGCTCCGCCTCGGTGGTCTCCTTCTCAGTCAGAGCTTCCTGCAGCCTGCGGCTCAGGATGCCCACAGCGTTCTCGTACGCCTTGTGTTTGGCCTTCATCTCCTTCTGAGCGCTGGTCAAATCCGTCCCCAGACGCTTCACACGCACCTTCTGCTCCGAGATGGCCCTGAGAAATAACACAAAGTAAAAAACAAGGACTGTTTATCTTTAACATGACATTTATGGATATGGATGAGTGCATTATGCTGATGGATGTACCGTTCAAACCACATTTACTGACTCATATCCATGTGGAGATGATAAGCAACGCCATTTATTTATACTCATAAATAGCACTGGATGACAGAGATGTACTCCACAGTCCAAGTCCTTCTAGCTCTCCGGTTCTCTGTGCAGCACATGACTCACTTTTTGGCTTCTCCCTCCAACTGCTCCACCTGTTTCCGCAGGCCTTCGTTCTCTTCCGTCACGGCTGCTAGCTGGCTCCGGTCAAACTGCAGAGTCTGGAGTGGCAGGACAACAAATGTATCATCATGATGGGATTCATACTGTAGCTGCAGACACATTTTCTCCTGCAGCCTCTTATTAAACATCCAGATATCAAGTACGTTGCGACGTGAATTGGACAATCAAACATGGTTTAATCTAAGGTTATGCATGTGCTTGTGTTTGTTTATGGGTGTATTATGTCCTTTAATATATGCTGTAACTGTGCTTATGTGTTTATTTGTGCTCAAGTGTTTTTTTTCTGTGCTCTTGCTTTCTTTAAAGGACATCAAAATCCCGGGATCTGAAGATAAAAAATGTGCCTTTATCGCTAAATCTGGCAGGTTTGACACACTGGACTCAAGTGCTTATGTTCATTAATGTACATTATCCACACATTACATGCATTTAATAAGAACTGTTGAACAAACATCTCTAGATACCTGGATCTGGGTCTCCAGCTGACCCCTCTCTTCCTGTATGGTGGTCAGATGCGCCTCCATGTCGTTCATCTGCTCCTGCACCCTCACCACCTCCTTCTGCAGCCGCGCCTGCTCCAACTCCGCCTGCTGCTTCTCCCCCTGGACTCCCAGCAGCTCCTGCTTCAGGTCCTTCACCTCCGACAGCAGGCGCTTCTTGGTAGACTTGAGCTCGCTGATCAGCTGTTCTTTGGAGCTGGCGTCCCGGCGGTAGGCTTCCACCATCACCTGTGGAGACAATGGAGGTGGAGAAGTTGACATCATCCTCTTTGCAGTAGTCTAAGACAGCAGGCAACAAACCTTTTCAAAACACACAGTCGATGTAGTGCAGGAGAGAGGGTGCAACATGATTCGAGTCCTACATTGCAAATACATCCAAACCTTACAGAAAAAGTAATAAAAGAGAATAATCTGAAAGAGATTGCAACCTCAGGCGTGTTCAGTCCAACAGCTGTGGTATTTTAAATTACAAAAACTTAAAGAATCAAACTCCAAACAACAAGGAAAGTGCAGATATACTCACTTCAAGCAAGTCGTACCATAGTAAGAGCTTGTGAGTTAGTTAGAAGTCCTAAGCTAACTCTATACAAGTGCTTTTAATCTCCAAGATGGAATGGAAACAGATGCATTTTCAGTTTACAACAAAAGATCTGCAGAGTTCCTGCTGTCCTGAGGTCAATGGGGAGCTCAATGACCAATCAGGAGCCAGGATAGCAAACAGGTGTGTTATTGAGGGGTACCTGGGTTACACTCGCAAGCCGATTGGCTGACCTCGAGCAAAGTGCACGTGATGGATTGGATGGTTTAACTATAGGGCTGGATGTAGGGAGGGGCTGATCCCCTAACAGATTGGTAGGCCAGCACCAGTGTCTTGAAGCGGATTCTGGCAGCCACTGGCATTTGACACAGATATTTATGATTTAATAAATAAATATTCTCTTTTTTTCTACAAACAAAGAAAGCAACATAAAAAAGTGCCTCTTAATATTTAATGTAACTTGCTTCCTACTATCCTGTATCCCTATAACCAGCAGTTTAACATGCATGCCACAGTACCTCAAGCATCACAGATTCCCCACTCAGAGCTTTATGTACCACTAGTTCTACCAGTTTGCTGAAAGTAGTCCTGACTTCATGCTGATGGACAAACATGAACGCCTGATGAGTCTGAATGCTCTTCAAAAACTCCTTGAGATGAACACAATGCAATTCACATGTCTGTCATTTTGTCAATAAACTCCACCCTCTTTGTGACAGCCTGTCGATGCACAATAAGCAGCATCCACCCTCTGCTCCATCCACTGAGGCGTGCCAAGCAGCGCTGTGCTGAGCTGACAGCCGTCTGCCTCCACAGAACATCCTCCCACAGCAATAAGAAATACTCTGGATTCTACTAACTTCACCCAGTACTACAGAGCTTCACATCGCGTACCGAAAGAGGAAAGGGAAGACTGACCTTCTGTTGTTGATACTGCTCCTTCAGCTTCTGAGCGTGTTTCTTCAGGGAGCCGTTTTCTTGTTGAAGAGTTTCAATCTGTAATAAAGCAAGGACCAAGAATTATTCACTTCGTTCTGCAGGAAAGGTAACCCTAAATAAAGGGCTGCATAATTGAGCAATCAGGATTTTCACTAGAGGCTCAGCCATTCCTAAAAAGTCCCCTATTACGCAACTCAATGTGTCACTACAGAAGTAGATGGGATGATAAAGAAGTCCAAAGAGACACAGTCAAATAGAAATCAGTCGGAACGGTTAAATTAAGCTTGAGTTTCAAGTTTCATTGCCATTATCAATTTCCTTGGGATATTTCTCCTCCATCCTGTATCATACCTGGTTGGTTTTGACCTGGACTTCCTGCCGGAGCTGATCCAAGATGTCTGAAGCCACCAGAACATCCTCCCCGAGACGCTCAGCCCCCTCGTCCAGTTGGCTCTTGTCGGCCCGGGCGGCCTGCAGCGCCACCTCCAGGACGATCTTCTCGTTCTGGAGGTACTGGATGTTGTCGTCCTTGGCGCTGCCGTCCGTCTGCAGCTCGGCCAGCTGCGCCTCCAGCTCCAGGAAGCGGGCCTCCAGCTGGTTGATGGACTGCTCTTTGGTCTGCAGGTCTTCCTGAGTGCTAGTCAGCTGGCGCATCAGCTCCAGATGATCCTTCTGGAGAGACTGCAGCTGCACGTCCTTCTGGGAAAGGATCAACTTTGCCTAAGAGGGACAGAGCGGGGAACCTAGTTTAGAGCAGGAGAAAACACACATTTCTCTGTCCTTACAAAGTGAAAACAAATGACTACCTGCTCCAGTTCCCTCTCCAGGGTGCTGGCGGTGTTGGCCAGTTTAGTTAAGTGCTCTCGCTCGTCCTCAAACTCCTCCAGTTTGTGCTGCAAATCATCCTCCACCATGTTCTTCGCATCCTGGATTTGCTTATAAGAGGATTCCTGGCTCAGCATGTCGGCCTACGTCACAGACACAAGATTTATGAAAAATCAATTTAAAAAACGGGTAATTTAGAAACGTCTGCTTGGATCTAAGGTCCTTGATTGCGTAACGATCTTCAGGTATGGGATGAAGTGGATGCATGGACTTGCAATGTTGATGCTTATTAAGAAAGGGATGTTTGAGTATACCTCGATGCTCTGCAGCTGAACAGCAATCCGCTCTTTATCTTTAATGGAGCGGTGCTGGGTCTCGGTGAGCTGGTGGGACAGGGTCACATTCTCCAGCTTCAGATGCTCCAGCACACCGATCTGAGTCATCTGCCCAGCCTGCGGGAGATAAAACAACACAGTGTCATGTGTGTCAAAGCTATATGGAAAAACCCATCCCAGCAGCCCCAACCGTACCTGCATGTTGGCCATTTCGCTCTGCAGCCGAACTCTCGCCTCCTGGGCCATGGCTAGCTGCTGCTGGTACCACTGCCTGAGCTGCTGCAGGGAGTCTATCTCGGCCTGGGAGGTCTTCATGCGGCTCTGCAGGGTGCTGCGCTCCAGCTGCACCTGCTGGAGCTGGCTCTGGAGACCACCCATCTGCTGACGCAACTCCTGGACTGAAAGGAGGACGAAAACATCTTGTTTAACCGCCAGTGTGGAACGCATAACACTATCTTTGGGTCGCCGTCACTCACCTGTGTTGTCTCTAGAGGTGACAGTGTGTTGCATCTCCTCCACCTTCCCCATCAGCCGGTTGTACTGGTCTTCAGCCACCTTCAGGTCGTTGCTGAGGGAGGTCAGGCTGGCGTTCTTGTTCTCCAGACTCCCTTGCAGCTCCACCATGGCCTTCTCCAGCCGGCTGGAGCTCTGCCGCAGCGTGCCGACCTCTGCAGTGAGGGCGCTCTGCTTCTCCTGGCTGACCTGAGCCTCCGCCTTCTTCGCCTGCAGCTGAGCGTTCACTGTGGCGAGCTGGGCCTGAAGCTCCGTCTTCTCCTTGAGAGCCTGGAGGAAACAAGTCAGCGTGGTCAGGGTTACACCCACTAGTTTTAGAAGATGTACTAATGCGACTGTGACCTCATATCAGTATCAGCTCTGACAATTTACAAGCACAGCCGAACATGGTACACAATATTCACTAAAGTAAGAGACCTTCATGTATCAATAAATATATACCATTATTGTTGTAGTTAATGTGGGTTCCCTGGATTTATTCTTTAGCCGTTGATTTTTTTTCCACAATCAAGGGTTAGACTTTACAGAGAAGACTAATTAGATTGTAAAATGATGCCGTGCAAACTCAAGGTCTGTTTATATAGGCGGCACAATTAACCAGATAGGTTTAAGTAGCTCCTTATTACCAGATATTCCAGCTGAATTATGTTGAAATGCATCCTAAATAATATGATTTTGTCATGGTTTCCACGTTAATTTGTCCAATCCTGTACATAATATGTGTGGAAAGGTAATGTGTGCAAGAGTATGGAAAGTATTGTTTCAGAAATCAATCAGCTATTTTACCTGATTGGCCTCCGATGAGAGAGATTCCAGCTGACCCTCCAGCCTCATCTTCTCCTTCAACACCTGCAGCATCTCATCGTGGCCCATCACTGAACTCTCCAAAGAGACACTGCAACAAACAAAACACATTAAGACAAGACAAAGATAAGAATGACTTTATCAATCCCAGAGTTGACTAAATGTTTTAGTACTCAAAAGATAAGTCAACTAGTTGATTGAGAAGGGAAAAAAAGTACAAACACATTAACTTTGATTCTGTAATCTACTGTAACAAATAACAATGGCAAAGATTTCTAAGTTAGAGGCAATAAATAACAAGATCTATTCATTCAAGGTTTCCACAGGCTTAGTTCACCCACATCTACTAAAGCCAGAAGAGCATTTTACTAAACATTTAAGACAACCACCAAAGGAAAACTGTGATTGCTTTTGTTAATACAAAGATTTTAAGCTTGCAATTATGTTTTTAAAAAAGTAGCTTTGCAAATGAAATCAATCATGTAGGTACAATTGTGTGCCGTGTGCAGCAACGTAGGAACAAATCCATCCAAGCCATACAGAAGGTATTGGATCTCAAGGGCTTAAGGTCTGAGGGTGTCGGATGCTCCTGAGAATTTATGACGACATAAATAACATTCAATTAGATTTGATGTTGACAAATACCTGCTGGAGAAGCTGTCCCTGCGGCTGCGCGGCTCCGCTGTCCCTCCTCCCTGCTGCTCCAGCTCCAGCAGGTGCCGCTCGTCGCTGGCCGCCTGCAGCACCTCCTGCAGGGAGGGGAACTGACCCATGGCTTCGGCGGCAATCTCCCTCCCCTCCACTGTGTAGCCCCCCCGCTGCCGCTCCACTGCCGCAGCGAGCGTCCTGAACTGCCCTCTGGTCGACACGCTGCTGTAGGACGAGCTGTCGCTGTCGTTGCCATCGTTCCCCGGCCTTGTCCCGGATTCACTGCCGTCAATTTCAGACACGCTGTCTCCGGTTTGGAGCGAGGCGCCGGGCTGGGCCTCCGTCTGACCGGTGCTGCCCTCTGACGTCACACTGACCTCCGACAGGGTGGACACTGAGCTCATGGTGGAGTGCAGGGAGTTCATGGAGCTGTCTCCTCCTCCTCCTCCTCCTCCTCCTCCTCCTCCTCCGTCACCTCGGCCATCGTTCCCAGGAGACTTGTAGTCAGCCAGGGAGTGGATCTTGTTCGGGCGGGGTGATCTGGACTTCTTCTCCCTGGCAGGGGGAATTCCCAAGCTTCCCAGTTTGGGCCCGCGGGGAACACTGGTCCTCAGGAAGGAGTACTCCGTGGTCATGGAAGAAGTGTTGGCCCGGGGCAGGTCCTCAGGGTGCAGCATGAGCTCTGGATCCAGGGTGCTGAAGAGCCGGCTCTTGGTGGTGGTGCGGTGGGACTGGAAACAGAAATGAATCACAATCAGAAAAAAAAGAAAAACACCCAAGGTTGCCCGGCTAGAAACATCTGGTACAATGAATCAAATGAGGAATATTGAGGACAGAAACTAGGCCAAACTGCAGAAATGCTGAACATTTGTATAAAGTGAAAAGCTGTGGCCTTATACTAATTAAAGGGTTTCTCTTCTGGGTTTCATTTCCAAGAAAAAAGCATGTCAACAGCCAACTCCATCTGAGAAAAGTCTACACAAGTTGAAGTTTAAAGCCGCTTAAACAGCATCGGAAATAAATACTTGTGTCAGGTTAAAATGCAGAAGCTGGCCAAACTGGTTTTGGAACTGGAGAGCCTGGAGGGCAGACATAAGAAGGAGCAGCTCCTCCATTATTCTCTCACCCTCTCCTTATGTCTCTGCACTCTGTACTGTTTCAGCTGCTCCTCCAGACGGCGGCGAGCATCCAGGCGGATCTTCTCCTCGTTCTCCATCTCTAACGACGGCCTCTCGTTGGCTGAATGGAAAATTGGTGAAAAAAAAGAGGAATGGTCTTCATTATCACACACTGAACGACTACACTGCAGGTCTTTATTTGCACTAGAGCTGGTTTTAATTGACTGGTAATGTTCAATCCTAGCTTTGAGCACTATCGACAAATTATTCAAATTGGAGTTTCCCATTTAAATCACAGGACAGGAAACGTGTTTTTGGTGCAAGACAAAGCCAGTGACTGGTAAATTGCAAACACAAGTGCTGCAGATTTAAGGAGCAGACTACAGGAGGGGTGTTACAGTACATGCTACACCCATATATCTTGGATTGTGTATGACTATATATAAGCATGTCCTGAATGCAACAGCTACGCAGTCAGTATTGCAATGTTTTACGCAGACTTATAATGCTTTATCAAATCATTGGATTAGTCATGCTCATGTGCATCGAAATAGACGCTACAGGATTGTTCATGCGCTGTTAAATATAAATATTCTGAGTAGGAGTTATATTTGAGAACAAGGAAAACCTGTCCACCAAAAGGATATCATACTGGAGGGGGTTAGTTCCAAAACACAGCCATTAGTACGGTTTCTCAAACGAAGCACCAAATCAAGCAATCAGATGTCTGTGAGTTGCAGGAAGATGGTAACAACTAAAAGAAATCCCACTGATTCCTGCTGCTGTACAAACAATACACAAACAGGGGAGTTAAATGGATATGCAGCAACAAAAGCTAGTCATTCCACAGCAGATCAGGTTAAAATACAGGGGTGGGGTGGGGGGGGGGGGGGTAAAGGGGGCATTCACTACACACAAGTTTATGCTTACACAATTCTGTCTCCTGCATAGGCATACTGAGCCTGAGTGACTGCAATGAGTCGCCCGTGTGAACCGTGAACTCAGCACTAGCCCCCTCAGACCTCTCTAGCATCATGGGTGGAAAATCTGCCAAACCTGGGGAGGGCTCTTGGGTCTGGGAGTTGACGGGGGAGCTGGTGCTCTGGGGAGGGAGGGGCCCATTTATATGGGTGTCCTCCGCAGCGCTAAAGTCCTCCGCCAGTCCGTTTCCATTTGGCATCACCTCCGAACTGACAGGCCCTGAAAGAGAACGGGGGAAGAGAAGCCCTGAGGAATGTGACAATTAGTCCTGATGAGTTCTAGTGAACTGGACTGCAGGGAGGAAGTTATTCCACTTGGCAAGCTGGCTGCCTGACGCTGTTAAACCAGCAGGGGTGGAAACATTCTTGCAGCACGTGGATAATGAAGCATCTCTTTAGCTCATCTACTAAAAGGAAACGGATCATTTTCTGGAACATTTTTATTATTTTATACAAGACTTTCCATTTGGGCTTGCAGTGGTGTCACCGGAGTCTGGGCACCAATCAGAATTGATCAACAGTTTAATTAAAACCTGATGACAGTGGTGTGGGATTGTTTGCTCATGTTGCCCCGGCTAAAGAGAAGCAAATGTAATAAAACCACACCCACAAAGACACAGCGAAACAGTTACGATTTAAAAAAAGGAAAACCCCTTCATACTGCGATTGAAGCAGGAAATGAAACCAACATGGCGCTTGAACGAGGACATTGATTTGACACAAAACCATTCAACACAGAAGTCATGTGGAGTCTCTCTGCTTTGCTGCACATTTGTTTTACATCAAAGTATTTCCTGTCCCCACACTTTTAGAGTTATCTAAAGGTAATGCATATTTTCAGTCACTTTCACATTGCCTTCACCCAAACAGTGCAGACTCTAATAGTTTCCCGCTCTAACTGACTGATTCAAATCCATTTAACACGTCAGCTCAACAGCCATGCACCATGGAGCAGGGGAAGGCCCCCAGCCTCATAGTAGCAACTGAAACAGGTCATGCATGTGGGCATACAAGATTTTCCAGTAATTTGCCTACAGGGGTAAGAACTTTGCATATCAGGGAGCATCGTTGGAAACAATCCTATCACAGCATGAATAAAATCCTTCCAGTAGGGATATATATTATGATAAGACCCAACAGAAAACGATTGATAGTTCTTTAAATCCTTGTGATATTGGATAAACTGACAGATCCATGCACTGGGACATTTCTTTTCTGATATTGCATATTCAGATTGACTTAAATTTGAGTTTGACGTTGAGTTTTCCAGGTGTCACACACGTCTATAAAGTCATAGCTTGGTTTGTTTTGCACTTGGTGGTATTGAGAAGAGGTGTCATATAAAGAGATCACTTCAGGTCATATGCTGTAAACAGGGAAACCTAATCACATCTTATAGAGACACTCATTCATACATGTACTCACCATTATGAGTATTTCCCTCTGTGTTCGGTGTGCTGTCCAGCCCTTGTTGTATTAATTGTGTATCACCTTCCAGTTTGGATTTTATAACACGGTCTTCTTGATTATCCTCCATTTGAGTTGCTTCTGAAGGGTTAGCATCCATTTCCATTACGAAATTGAACAGTCACAACACTGCTGGTGCACCTTTGGAAAAAAACGTCTCACAAAACCATCTTCTTAGGAGAAAGGGAGCAGTGTCCAAGGAATCACTAAAAAGGGAGAAAACATTCAGGTGAAGCCATTCGATAACTACGCTAGCATTATAAAGATCAATATACATGACAGAAGAAGTTGTAGTTTCATGCAACAGAGGAGCTTTAATTTAGATGCAAAGGGGTCAAGGGCAGACACGCAGGCTAGGTAGTTAAGTAGATTGTGTTAAATATAGATTACCAAGCAACCTGCATTCAATTGCTTTACTCAGACATAAATAGATGCAACACACTCTGTAAAACAGAACAAAACTAAGGTTCAGTTTGACCTGATCCAATCTCAGATTAAATCTGAGCAGGAATGTGAAGAAGCTGTTGATAAGGCAGGTCATCACCTTATCAACCAGCACACAGGCCTTTCAGCTGTCCTGAGCACAGTGTATATTGAGGGCAATGTCTGTCTTTCCATCTGGCATTTTCTCTTTCAAAAGATTGTGAATGTATGCAACTATCGACTACAGAATTCCTTTATTTGTCACAGGGGGAAATTAATAGCATCATAGCAAAAATGACACAGCAGGCATAAAAGCCAAACAATAATAAAGACTAAGAGAAAAGGCACACATTGGTAGTCAAATGAAAATACAGACAAATAAGTACTTTGATCATTTTCAATATCTAGGTGAACATATTAGCGTTTTGAGATGACACCAAATTATGTTTTGCACATAAAAAAAGATTATGATAATTGCACAATAGAGGAACAAAACAAATGTTTATTTTGCACAAAACTCCGGCCTGTTTACAGTCATATCATAAAGGTATGCTTTAGCTATAAACGATCACCTTTGACTGCAATGTGAGGTTGCTACGTTAGCAATCTGACAGCAGATCAGGGAGCTAGCCTGAGTTTAGCTACGTTTAACGGTGGAGTGAGCCGTCAGAAAAAAATAACACTGTCATTGATAAACGTATATTTAAATGCAGTTAAATGGCATCCATGTGTTGAAAGAGTTTAGCCTAATTAAACAGCTAAGCGTAGACTTAAATCGAGAGTAGCTAGGGAGAAAGCTAACTAGCTTCATATGTTTACGGCGGAACCCGTCAAGCTAACGTTGCTAACTCGCTAGCTAGAGTGATTTCTTAAATATTTAAAAAGAATCAACGAATTACTTTATGTCGCACAAGTTTGTTACAAAACCCCATGAGTAAATGTTAAAATGACAATGTGTGTAAATGTAAGAAAAGACAGTAAATGCTCACCCTTTCTGCGAGCTTCGCCTTTTACTACGTGGCTGTTTGGGTTCCGTCCACTTATCTGTCCGACGGGAAACAAACTGAGGGGTATACTCACACACACACACACACACACACACACACACACACACACACACACACACACACACACACACACACACACACACACACACACACACACACACACACACACACACACACACACACACACATACAACTCACAATGCTTGGATTTAAAATGAATAATAATTCAAAGGAGAAATGTATATTGCAAATGGAGACCGCAAAGCACCATTTATTAAATGAAGCATAACACAGAACGGATGACACTGAGAGGGAAATCAGGAAATCATGTCGGATGTGGTACTGTGCTTCACTCTTGTGGTCAAAGAGCTGCACCCCTTTGTTCAGCATTCGCAGTGCAGGTGCCACCAGAAGTGTCATAAATAAAGCTGTGAAGGCCAGTTCTCTGTCAGAGCCAGACTGCAATGACTGCATTAATACGCACTTTATTATAAAATGCCATTTCCCAATGCAACTGGCATACTGGATTTCAGTTGTGTAAAGTAAAGTTAGTAGATGTACTCAAGTACTGTAGTACTTAAGTACAATTTTGAGATACCTGTACTTTACTTGAGCATTTAAATGTGTTGTTTCTTTGTACCACACTACCAATTCAGAGGCAAATGGTGTGTTTTGACTTCACTTCATGTATTTAATACCTTTAGTGACTTTACAGATCTGGAGTAATGAAGTTATATATGAACAACCATTAAATATAAGATCTGAGTACTTCTACTTTACTCAAGTACAAGATCTGAGTACTTCGACTTTACTCAAGTACAAGATCTGAGTACTTCTACTTTACTCAAGAACAAGATCTGAGTACTTCTACTTTACTCAAGTACAACATCTGAGTACTTCTACTTTACTCAAGTACAAGATCTGAGTACTTCTACTTTACTCAAGTACAACATCTGAGTACTTCTACTTTTACTCAAGTACAAGATCTGAGTACTTCTACTTTACTCAAGTACAAGATCTGAGTACTTCTACTTTACTCAAGTACAAGATCTGAGTACTTCTACTTTTACTCAAGTACAAGATCTGAGTACTTCTACTTTACTCAAGTACAAGATCTGAGTACTTCTACTTTACTCAAGTACAATATCTGAGTACTTCTACTTTTACTCAAGTACAAGATCTGAGTACTTCTACTTTACTCAAGTACAAGATCTGAGTACTTCTACTTTTACTCAAATACAAGATCTGAGTACTTCTACTTTACTCAAGTACAAGATCTGAGTACTTCTACTTTTACTCAAGTACAAGATCTAAGTACTTCTATTATCTCTGACGGCTTTCAAAGAGAGGATTTGAGTTAAGATTATATGTTAGATTGGTTTATCTTGAGGCTGACGCTCAGGCATAAACAAGATTTGTAGAATTGCATGTGTACTTTATTACCATTACTCACTTTTTAGCTGTGACTGCACAAATTGTCTAACAACTGCCTTTAAAAACATCAATTTCAGGTTGTTTTTTTTCAATCACTTTGTGTGTCTTCTAGACTTTATACATTACTATCATCTGTGAAACATAAATGCTCTCAACTGTTGAAAATTCCTGCACAATTTAACCCTAACACTTTCTAAAAACAACAACAACAACAAACATATAGATCTGTACGGTACGGAAGAGGATTAGGGCCACATGCAAAACATTTTTTTCATGAGGCCCTAATCCTCTTCTGTAGATCTGAATTTGTGTCTCCTATGAAAGTAAACTACTGACTCTTCTGCGCACTTTTTAATGCAACATTTCTAATGAAAAAGATTTGATGTGTGTGGGATTTCAAACTGTCTTACTTTGGTGCTATCTAGTGGCAGTTATAAGAATGCCACTGTCTAAAACAACAGGGATGAAAGGTTTGAAAACAGCACAACCTCTTCAATATCCACCACGATTGTTTTGGTTCTTTCCCTGCAACAAGAAAGGTTATTAACCAGGATTGTATCTCAAGTCTGTTGCCTTCTTTCTTTGGAAATCACGTATTTAGAAACCCTCTCAGACATCATGCTGCTTTCACTGAATTAATTTGCTGGTTTTATCATCATATAGGGGGGTTTGTCAAAAGGTGAAGTCACATTTGGAGTTGTGCATGGTAAAATAGCTTGGGTGATAATCTACGATCCTGAGTGTGGGTGTTTGAAGGAGTGGTACATTGGAGTGAGATCAACATGTGTGGATCCACCACACCTAGTCACATTCTTTATTGACACTGACAAAGGTATTTTGTTCAGGTGTGACAAAATTAGATCCGTGAATGAGGGTTTGTGCTTTATTGAAGGTATAGCTTAACTTCAGGATGGCTCTCTACTGAATTAGCAGAGTAGCAAGCCTATACCAGTGGTTTCTTATGATTAATGATATTGTGAGAGTAAATTGAGTATTGGGGAAAGTTATTTGGTTGTTTTGGACATGCTGCTGGACATATTGGCCGCTTTGTATGCCTTTTAAGTATTTGGCTTTGTCTGTTTATTATCTGTTGTAAGTATGCTTAAAGTCCTAAAACAGTTTCAAATATAACTCTGAATGAAATGTGAAATAATTGTTTATTCGTACGTGTCTTCATGCATTGATTTTAGTCAGTTAGCATACTTTATAATATACATACAACATCACAAAACCACCATAGTGGTCTAAAAATCCGTAATGCACACTGCAGAATACATAAGGGAAGCCTGCAGATTTTAAACATTCTGTAACCTTTTTTGGTAAATTTGAAATATAATAGATGGACCTATGTTTTTGGTCATCGCACAAGTCAATAACATCGATGTCATTATGTTTAAAGTATTTCAAAATATATTACACATAAACAACCGTCAAATGCAGAGGTGGAAGAAGTACTCAGATCTTATACTTGAGTTAAAGTAGAAGTACTCTGATCTTGTACTTGAGTAAAGTAGAAGTACTCAGATCTTGTTCTTGAGTAAAGTAGAAGTATTCAGATCTTGTTCTTGAGTAAAGTAGAAGTACTCAGATCTTGTACTTGAGTAAAGTAGAAGTACTCAGATCTTGTTCTTGAGTAAAGTAGAAGTACTCAGATCTTGTTCTTGAGTAAAGTAGAAGTACTCAGATCTTGTTCTTGAGTAAAGTAGAAGTACTCAGATCTTGTTCTTGAGTAAAGTAGAAGTACTCAGATCTTGTACTTGAGTAAAGTAGAAGTACTCAGACCTTGTACTTGAGTAAAGTAGAAGTACTCAGATCTTGTTCTTGAGTAAAGTAGAAGTACTCTGATCTTGTACTTGAGTAAAAGTAGAAGTACTCAGATCTTGTTCTTGAGTAAAGTAGAAGTACTCAGACCTTGTACTTGAGTAAAGTAGAAGTACTCAGACCTTGTACTTGAGTAAAGTAGAAGTACTCAGACCTTGTACTTGAGTAAAGTAGAAGTACTCAGATCTTGTTCTTGAGTAAAGTAGAAGTACTCAGGTCTTGTTCTTGAGTAAAGTAGAAGTACTCAGACCTTGTACTTGAGTAAAAGTAGAAGTACTCAGACCTTGTACTTGAGTAAAGTAGAAGTACTCAGGTCTTGTTCTTGAGTAAAGTAGAAGTACTCAGGTCTTGTACTTGAGTAAAGTAGAAGTACTCAGATCTTGTACTTGAGTAAAGTAGAAGTACTCAGATCTTGTTCTTGAGTAAAGTAGAAGTACTCAGATCTTGTTCTTGAGTAAAGTAGAAGTACTCAGATCTTGTTCTTGAGTAAAGTAGAAGTACTCAGATCTTGTACTTGAGTAAAGTAGAAGTACTCAGATCTTGTACTTGAGTAAAGTAGAAGTACTCAGATCTTGTACTTGAGTAAAGTAGTAGTACTCAGATCTTGTACTTGAGTAAGGTAGAAGTACCAGAGTGTAGGAATACTCTGTCACAGTAAAAGTATTCTAAATGTTCCTCCAGTGAAAGTAGAAAGTACTCTCCTCTAAATGTACTTAAAGTAGCGACAGTAAAAGTAGTCATTGTCTGATTGGTCCATTTCAGAATAATATCTCTGATATGTTTTATAATGATTGATCATTAAAGTGTTCTCAGAGCTGGTAAAGGTGCAGCTAGTTCTAATGGCTTTGTATACTGCAGGGTAGCTGCTGGATTTACTGCAGGTGAACTACAGTCTGATTTAAAGGAGATTATATTTACCATATTTAATCCTAATCTGCCTAGCAACTAAAGGGGTCAAATAAATGGAGTAAAAGTACAACATTTACCTCTGAGTGGTAGTGGAGTAAAAATACAAAGCAGCATCAAATGGAAATACTCAATTAAAGTACAAGTACATCAGAATAGTACTTATGTACAGTACTTGAGTACATGTAATTCCCACCTCTGGTCCAATGGATATAAAGCCCAGGGCTGTTGGACAGTGTTTAGCTCGGGCTCTGGTTCTGTGTTCGAGTTCGCCCATGAACGATGGAAGCGCGCTCCCGACGCTTCAGGTGAATGAGAGGGAAGCAGAGATACGGTTCACTGTGCGTCGCATTAAAAAGGAACAATTAGAGGAAAATGAGTTGTGTTACGTCGCTTGGGGCGCATGCTTTTATGACAACATATCTACTCTTCGTGATGGGATGCGTTGCACAGAAAGTAAGTTGACATTTGTTGACAATAAGCTGACAATACAAGCGTTTACCTCCAGCCCATGTTTGAGTTCCGTGCTCACATGCAGAGAATCAAGCCACGAAGCCCGTGCGTAAATCTTGATATTAACACTGTTTGCTCCTCGGGAAAAATTTTAAAACCCAAAGAGACTTTGAGCAAGTTATTTAAAGAGAAGACAGGTGCCATTTAACATGTCGGCATGCATCTGACATACAAGGAATCGCTTTATTCTTCTACTTCTTACATTTAATTACAGTTCTGTCAACTATTTTGCACTACCACAGTACAGTAGGCTAACGTGACTTAGTTGTAGGCGATAGCCACAACAGCACGTATTGAACCACATTGTAAAGATGAAATTGTAATATTTGAAAAGTTTTTGTTTGATATCATTTATGCCGATTATATCAGGTGATCACTCTGACTCGAAAAATCTTTACTTGCATGTATTACACTATAGGGAAGTTTGATAGATAGTGATGGACCTTTAAATGTACCATTTTTACAATTGAGTTTTGCGCACGTTTTGTTTGGACGTGACATTACGCTGCTTTTGCAATTGCGAAACCTGTGTACAAAACAAAATAGAATGCATGAAGAGGTCATCAAAATGGTTAGGTTGTAAGCTTGTTGATTTGAAACTTTTTAATCCAACACATCCGCCTCATGTCACCAATGCAGGTTTCTTTTTAAACAGCATGCGGTTTGCGTCCAAATTTCCATCTGTCTTTCTTTTTTCAATAACAAATATCCCATGTGCGTATTTGAAAGTCCAAAACAGAGAGGTGATCTATGAAGTTAGCCATAGCCTGAGGGTTTTAATCACCTTAAATCATGCTGACTTACTTTGTTTGTGCGACAATGGGTAAATACTACTTGGTAAACTGTTTCAGAAATAACTCTGAAGGAAGATGAAGCAATTGGAAATTCAGACATGTTTTCATGCACTCATTCTGGTGCACCTTTTTTAAAAAAATTCATGACAAAGTTAAGGGCTGTATTGTAACATGTTCAGGGCTTTTTAAAGGGATGTTTTGATGGCTTGTTTGGATGTTATTCACTTCACAGAGTTAGAGAATGGCATGCAGAGCCCAAATGAGAACCACATTGAGAGCATGTAAATAAACCCTTGTGTTTCACTCTCATTCAGGTGAAACCACAAGCTTTGCCGATGACAAGCGAGTAGTTCAAGTTTGTCTCAGATTAAACAGGAACCTAAACTGTCACTAGTTGCTTTTCGGGCATGTTTCCCATTGAATCAGGCTGTGATTCATGTTGGACATGTTTTAGCGTCTCCTGTGGTAGAGTCAGAGCTGCTGCCAGGCTAGTGAGGTCTTTCTGTGTTTGGGTGCTTTTAGAGTTGATTGTCTGAAGTTGTTTGGATGCCATAACCTGAGGTATTGTCACTACAATTTGGTTTGTTTGGATACAATAATTATCACTACACATGCAACTAAGGATAACAGGGCTTGTTGAAGTACACTGTTATCTGGATCTGTCATGCTTAAATAGAAAGTGGCATGGGTCGGCTTCCATACTCTTAAAGAAAGTAAAAGTGAAGTGTCACTGCTGAAAACAGAAGAAAATGAAAGATAAATGGAGCATGTTTGTTGATATTTGATTTGGTCATCACATCTATTGCAGTCTCACTTGTCTCTGCTCTTGTCTGATTATTTTTGGTCTTTAAAATGTCAGAAAATAGTGAAAACTGTTCATTCCAGTTTCTCAAAGTGCTTATTCTCTAAGTTGAAAACACAAAGATGTTCACTTTTATGCTTTTTTGGGTTTCACACACTCACCAACTGCCTGAAACACCTCCATTGGACTCCTTTGTTTACTTCTGTAACACAGTGACATCACTATCTAACACTCACGCTCTGCTATTGGCTATCTCTCCAACACTTTGTACGTGATAGGCTAAGGGGCGGGACATCTCTAAGCTGTTGACTAATCACAACAGAGCCGGACCGCTAACCAATCAGAGCAGACTGGGCTCTGGTTTCAGACAGAGGGTGAAAAGGCAGTATGAGAAAAATAAAGAGCTTTCTGAACATTAAAGCTTGGAGACATCGCACTAAACACAAATATTAACCTACAAATGGGGCTAATAGGACCATTTTAACATGATTTAGTTGGAGAAAAGCATTAAATCTCCATTTTTCAGAGCTTTAAAACAGCATTTTCTTCCTTAATCCCAGATTAAAAAAGTACTTCAATGATTAATAGATTTTTTTAAAAGCCTTGTGATTGTAGCAATCTTTGCAGCTTTATTGCTTGTCGTTGTTGAAGGTAAAGGCAACTTAAAAGGTGAATTACTCTTAAGCTAAATAGATGCTGAAAACTATTTTGTGGAACTGTAAAACCCATTTTCCGTCTTTCCCTCATGGTCTGTTGTTTTTTGATCTATGTGTAATGCACTGACCCTTCTGGGACAGTGGCTGGTATCAAAACACAGAGGGATTACCCTTGACACAGATCTCCTCCGGGACATCAAGAACACATTGTCAGCGAGGAGAAGCTTCCACCTGTCAGGAGTCATCCTCTTCCGCTGATGGACAATGGCGGTTCAGCAGCACAGTTCTTGGAACTGGACAACAAAAGCTCTTGGTATATTGAATTGTCAGCGTCTCCAGCTTCAGTCCCTGTGTGCATAGGGTGCTCACTATCTTTGCAATTATCTGCATGAGGGGGCACGGTAAATGATGTCTTTGTCCTCCGCTCCCCTTTTGTATTAAGTTGATTTTTGGAACAGCATAAACAAGCTTGGAATTTATTCTATTCCCCTCAGAGGAGAAACAAGTTTGTTCGTTCACAATTCAGCGCTGTGGATGACGGAGTATGATTTGATTTCTTTATTGCTCAGCTCAGGTATAATTTACGATGCATAGAGAGGACATTTATCTCTAATTTGAGTTGTCGGACCCCAGGGGATTTGCTCTCTCCTTTCATGTATTATTTGACCACGGTGTGTCAACAGATAGACGTCTCGCAGAGGGACGTAAGAGCCAGGGTCACAGACAGGTTGATGGACAGAGTGAGTGAAAGCTTCCTGTTAGTGTTGCTATGCAGCAGGTTATTCAATAGAAGAGATTTGCACGATCAAAGGTAGAAGACGTTGATGCTGCACGTACTGGGGGGCTATCTTTTAGAAAAGGCCACTGAGTTTATGGCGGATTTTTCAAAATAAAAGCTCTGTTGGATGCATTTGATAAAAACATTTGTTTGACGTTCTTCTTTAGAAGGGATAGAGAAAAGGATGTAGAGATGTCCGGATGGATTTTGTTTTTGGTCTCGATCCGATTACTTGGTAAAGTCTGATCTGATCATTATATTTACATGGATATTGATTGAATATGTGTCACATTAAAATACCCGGTAAAGCTTTCTAAATGCTGTACATCTTTTTTTTTGCAAACTCCGGATTGAAAACTGCTCTGTTTTTAAGTTAAATGTATTTAATTTTATGAAGAAAAGTTTAATTCTGATTATTTGACTCCTGATATTGAAGTAAAGCATTAACTGCATAAAATAAAATAAAATAAATCAGTTTTCAGCCTCTCAAATATGTTTGCTTTGGAGGGTTTTCTATAACATATACGACTGAATTACTCAAGGCATTTATAGACACTTTCCATGACATGTTATAGACAGAATGATTAATGAGTTAATTCAGAACATATACAGTAGATTCACCATTTATTAGACTACCTGTGCACATTTTAGGAATAATACATTTGAAGTATCTTAGTAATAACTTGCTTCTGGAGACAAAATCACAATTTGTCTTGAACTAAACTGCAGCTCAGTCTGCTCATGTATTCCTTCAAGAGTCTTGTGACCATCTGAACAACAAGAGAAATCCATCTTCTGCACAAAAATCAAATCTTATTTTACTCTTTTTTTTTTTATCATACCCTGACAAAAATGGTAGCAGGAAATCACATATGTCCGCAGTCCGTACTCCATCTGTTCAACATGATGCACAAAGTGGAGGATTGTCTATCACTTATGCTTGTCTACATGGGTGTTACTCTCTTATAAAGCCAAACAAAGACATATATTTTTCTCTGGGAACTTCAGTTCAAAACCTTGCATGTCGTGCAGCATGGGGAATATTTCATGTAGATGCTTAGAAGTCTTTGCAGATTCTTGACATACCTTCAGAACCGACCTGAATGTATTGCTAATGCATCAGAGGCACTTGAGTGGGCATCAGAACAGCTAATAGACCAGTGGTTATCAGTGTTGCTACTTGATCATAGTGGAGATGTAACCTTGTCCGGCACTTTTGATGCCATGGTTACGCTGGGAAATGTTGTCGTCTCCGTTTAGCTTCTGATTGATTGCAGTTAAACTGTGTCGGTGCAGTGCAGCCTGCACGAAAGGCTTCCCGCTGAGGTGCTGCAGAAAGACTAATTATCATGGATGCATTCACATTCCAAAATCTGGAAATCATTTCTCCAAACTGGTTGAAACCACCGTGGAGATAAGGTCGTGATTCACCAGGGTTCCCCAGACTCGCTTTAACAGCTACCACAGCACTGCTCTCTTTTTTTAAAACAGGAAATATGTTAATAGGTTTTTACACCACAAACACGGAGGAGGAGGGAGCCTGCATGTGCACGTCCTCTCTTGCTCGGGAGGACCACAGCGTTCCACTTTACCACGGTGAATGTCTCATGATGGTCTTTTTAAATCAGATGTTGATCAGACATGCAACGACGACTCAAAGAGGCCTTTCATAAGTCACTCATGATGCACACGCGGTGGTCCAAATGTGCTGAGCCAGCGCTACGGTGGCCAGTGAGGGCCATGCTGGGTGTAATGAGGTGGCCACAGCAATTGATTGTGAACTCACCCTGAACTACGGCCACTGCTAACCATCAGGAGAGGCATAGCTATCACAGAATCAGCGTTTTGCACAGCTTTGCAGAATGACCTAAAGCTTTTTTTTATGTATATATTTGTACATTTCAAAGCAGCTATAGAAAATATATATTTTAAATGGGGCTTATTGACCTGCAGCTGCTAACTAATTCAGTCCCTTTCAAACACTTTATTGCACTTTTGTGGCGCTCCTTAATAAGCTCAGCTAGCTCTATCTTTTATTTGAAATGCCTCATGTCTGTCAGTGATTCTGCAGCATCAATTCCTACGTTGTCTATTTTAGAACTCACTTTTCACGTGCATTTTGACTTCTCAGTATTGCGTCTCCTCAGGTCTGTGTCACTCAGATCATAAACCCTGTCAGACTGCTTGATTCAATTAAGGATAATGAAAGATGAATTTGGTGCGACGCTTCAAACTTTTGATCCACAAAGCTGTGGTGTGTGTTGTTGTTGACGGTCCAGACGTGGGAGATTGTGTGAGATTGCAAAGCATCCTGGGCGGACCGCTGCTGCTTCTGCTGCTCAAGCACTAGCCTGTGAAGCAGTGTCACCTTTTCTCCTCCAGTAAACAGGGCTGGTGAGGATTCCTGCCCCCTTTTTGAGGGGCCCGCCTGCCTGTTTATGAGCCAGTCCTGGGATGTTTGTGCATGAGAGGCAGCGTGTGTGTTTGTGTGTGTGTTTGAGAGAGGGAGAGAGTGTGTGTTCTTCAGCAGAAGCCAGCTCGTGTTGCAGAGTATTCACAGCGGTGTCGTCAGCCTGGGTGGTTCAAAACGAAGTGAGAGTCAACACTTCTGTCAGCCTGCAGACTTCTGTTATGTCACGTAAAGGTGTTCTGACATGTAGAGGTTTATTACTTCCAAGAAAGGCCAGAAATTGAAATGGTATTTAATATTTTAAAATGTGTATTTGTTTTCATTTAAAGCTCAGGTACAGAAGAGTTTATTATTATCACGTATAGACAAAAGGTATTTTCAATTAGAATTCAATTATATTTTGAGCAAGTTATAAGAACAGTTATTCAGGTACTGTATTTAATTACAATTTTGAGGTACTTTTACTTTAAGTATTTCCTGCTACTTCAAACCTCTCTCCAATTGAATTTATGTGTGTATATTTAATCATTTTCTTGCTTTAAAAATGTTATTCAATCCTCGGGCTCAGAGTTGTAACAGACAACGTGGTTTAGATTGTGCAACCTTCTTACAGAAAAGTATTCTGAATAAAGTGTTTTAATAAATAACAAACATCAGGGCTGCACAGTAACTTAGTACATTCATTCAATAACTGTGAGGTACTTTACTTTAATGACCAACCCTTCACTAACTTTTATTTACTACATTTACTACAGTGATTATTAATACCAAATTCATAAGCAAATTATTTTAATTTTTTAATTATAGGTGTGTAAGATAACACTTATTTTGGTGGAATTCAAGCTTTCTGCTAGCATTGTTTTTAGTAACCAAATAAAATGTCCTCTGGCTTTACCAGCTGCAGCATGAATAAAATGAACACATCTATAATTATAATTCAGTGTAACGTTTTATTCTGAATTTTGTGTAGAATCAGTTCTTTTTGTGTACTTAAAATAAATGTTGATGCTAGTATTTGTATTCTTATTAGAATTTTGTATTTCCAGCAAAAGATATGACATAAATCCCTCTCAAAAGAAAGTAAATACAATAAAATCGTAAAATAAAAAGGAAGTCAAAGGAAATATACAAATATAAGTGGTAAATGATGATACAAAATAAACCCCAAAAATTGAGAGAATTCAAAAATACTGTTTGCAATTCATCTGTATTGTCTTTGTTATTGTGTAGAGTTATGTTGCGCCTTAAGTAGATGATCTGAGTGCTTCTTCCTCCACTGAACAAACACCACTAAACAAACCAATCATCTCCTCATCATTGAGAGGACTCTGAAGTCGCCTCTGTGCTAATTAGACCGCCGTATGAACCCCATAATTGAATGTGATGGAAACACCTTTTCTTTCAGAGATGTCCTGACGCAAAGTGAAAAGAAGATAGAACAATACCATTTGTCCGGGGGGCCTCTGGGTAATGACAGCAGCTGGTCTGATGTCTCACTGCACAAGTCACGACAGACAATTATTATGCTCATTCGAACTACTTCTTTCCAGGGAAGCCACAACTGGGGCGAAATGACTGCTCGGCTTATGTAAACTTTCAGCCGGCCTTGCACTTATTAGCATTGCTTCGTTAAAATATTATCCGCCCACCCCGTCAGTGCCGTGGCTCACCAAAACCACGGCACTGCGGCCCATTGTTGAGCCATGACAGAGAGAGAGAGAGAGAGAGAGAGAGAGAGAGGGAGAGAGGCGTCCTTTGAATAATTAGCGGCCTGCCGGTGGAGCGGCCTGTGATGTAACACAGCGGAGATGTTTGGCATTATAAGAATGTCCCATTTCCATTCGACACTGTGGCACTTTGGGGGCCCTTTCATGTGTAGTCTAGCATGCACATCCCAGAGTGCAGAGGACCTCCCAACACCGGTGGGGGGGACGGGGGTGGGAGATGACACTGTCCATGACACAGTTCCCTTTCATCAGACGCATTATTTCACATCAGACAAGAGAGCGTTAATTCATAAAAAATCTAAGTTCAGTCATTTTTGAGCTATTTCATATCTGTATAAACCTGTAGCTGCATGTTTAAATATTAGACTTCGGCATGTTTTGGTATTAAATGTCCTTTAAAGTTAGGAATCATTTAGGTAGGTCACCAAAGGTCACACCAGGCAAATTTAGTAAAAGCTGTGACTTCCATCTTAATCTTTACGTAGCGCCTCTGTTTTTCAAATGTGTATACATGTTTTTGCTTACATGCAGATATTGTTGTTCCCAGGCTTAAAATTAAACGCCTTTTTATGCTTTTTGGGGGGTTTTCCCTTCCTGTAGTGTGTTGTATAGGTTTTCAGTGCATGTAAATGGTTTACAAAGGCTAAAATCCCTGTGTTCCCTCTATTCGTTGTCATTGGACTCCTTTTGTTACGTCCCGAACATAGTGACGTCACTATGCAACACTTCTTTTGGCGAGCACTCCGAGATATTGTACGTGATAGGCTATGGGGCGGGACATCTCTGAGTTGTGGACCAATCACAACAGAGAATCAGAAGCATGAAGTAGCAGTATGAGAAAAATAAAGAGCCTTTGACATTAAAGCATGTCAACAAAATACAAATGTGAAGCGGAAAATTTGCATAATATTTCCTCTTTAAAGACAATTCACACGTTCATTTGTATGCATCTCACCTCTCGACACAATTTTCCAACCAATTTAAGAAAGAAAATTGCTTTTTACACAACAAAATACTGTACCTCTAAGGAAAGCCTGAATTCATGGCTGTTGTTCTTAAAGTTTGCCATTATTGTTGACTTTAAGCTAAGGTTTGTGTATTGATAGGATCCAAATAAGCCCTGTGTGTTTTCTGCCTCTTCCTTTACTGTCTATCATTTATTATCCGTTAGCTTTGAGTATTTTTAAAAAGTGCAAAATGAAAATGCAATACGAGTAAGCAGACTTAAGGATATTTCGTCATAATGGATGATGGCCATACAATGTACATTTTAATTAAACCTCCAGTTTTGGTCATTGGTGTCTCAGCATCTTCATGTTTCCAGTCAACGCTCCATAATGAATATCCTTTCTGAAGTTTAATTGGGTTGAAAGCAGGGTGAAAACCGGGTCCATGGAGGTTAGGGAAAGGGCAGCCATAGGAACAAACATACATTCTCCCACCACCGATCACTCTCGCCCTGAAAGGGGACACGCTGTCCTCCTCTTCCCCCTTGTTATGCCCCCATATTGTGAAGTGGCTCCCCTCGTTGCGCAACCTTCCTGCAAACACTGTGAACCCCAAATCGGCTTACTCCCGCTCCAGCCTCAGCAGGAATGGCATTTGGCCCGTTCAAATGTCAGCCGTGTAATTCCTCGCTGTAGTACATTAATTTCTAGGGAAGTGTGTGTGTGTAGGCAGTGCAAGTTTAGCATGCCATGTGCCCAAGAAATTGCTTCCAAATGTCAGGAAGGACCACAAAATCAGCAAAATACAACGATCTTACAGGACTGTAATGATCGACGTCCGTGTCGGAGTTGTGATAAACTGAACAAAACAAATAAGGAGTTGACGTAGTAAGCAAACATTCCTTTAAATTTAACGTTGTGGCACAAGGAGCTTAATGCCTTCACTTCATAGCCTACTGTTTGTATATTTAAGATTCAAAGATTAAAAGGCTTAATTGCACAATAGCTGCAGTTTAATTTAAGCCATACAAATCTGAAGTCTGAGGCTCCTCCTACACTGCAGCGAACCATATACCTAAAGCCTATAGAAATACAAATAGTGACATCACTATGTAACATGTGCTACTATTGGCTAGCGCTTCAACACATCATATGTGATAGGCTGAGGGGCGGGACATGTCTCCATGCTTTAATGTTCAAAACGCTCTTTATTTCTCTCATACTGCCTGGTCTGCAGCACCTCTTTTCACCCTCTGTCTGAAACCAGAGCCCAGTCTGCTCTGATTGGTTAGCTGGGCTCGGCTCTGTTGTGATTGGTCAGCCGCTAAGACAAGTCCCGCCCCCCTTGGCCTATCACGTACACTGCGTTGGAGCGCTAGCCAATAAAAGTGCAAGTGTTACATAGTGATGTCACTGTGTTCCGGAAGTATCAAATTTCAATGAAATTAAACTCCAATAAAAGAACAAATTTACTTAGATTGGGACGGGTTTTGACATCTAACACTCAACACACACACACACACACACACACACACACACACACACAGATTTCGCTTTTCGACGTAATTCATGCTGCCCTCCTTGCCCTCTCTGACCGTGTGTGTGTGTGTGTGTGTGTGTGTGTGTTGTTGACTGGCTGTGAGGCTGTCAGCTGAATCAACTATGTAGCGGGGGCTTTGGGTTTGATCCTGGTGACTCGAGGGCCCAGCAAGTGGTCTTTTTTCTCCAGATTGTAAAATTACATCTAGATCTGGCTACTGAAATTCTTCTGACGGGGTAAAGCCTCTTTTAAATGCCTTCAGATGGGGATAGATGGTCCGTGGAGCAATCAAAGTGCCTGTCTGGCTCCGGAGACTGCATTCTCAATTATGCTTTAAGCCCGGTCCGGAGCACAAGTATTCCCCCTCGGGTTTTGGTTTTTTACCTGTCTGGCATGGGGGTCTGCCAGTCTGGGTCATTCCCACCGTCCCAAAAAAACCAACAGGAAAGCTCATAAACACAGTGGCCCCCTACAGACGTCTGGTCCTCCGCTCCCAGCCCCACATCTGCCTCAGCTCAGATTCCAAGTTATCCTTACATCCACCACGCACCTGGGATGCATTACTGCCTGCATGTTTGCAGAAATACCCTCCCCAGGATTACCCAGGCAGACAATGCAGGCAAAACAAAGGCTCTGAGAACACCAGGGTTGTATAGTTGGTTTTAAATGTGTGTCTCTGAGTCATCAGACCACAAGTCAAGTGTTTTATTTGCTGATAAGAAGAGCTGCAAGTTTATTTTGACTGATATTGTAGTTCTGATAAGATTTGGGATGATAGAGGACCTGTACCAAACATGGATTTGTATTAAGTTAGATTTGATTACATTTCCTGTCCTTATTCATCCCAAATGTAATGTTTTTTCTCCCCGACAGGCTTTACACATGAGTAAAGCATATATAACACAAATCAATTACAGTAATAATTTAATATAGAATCTATAGAATACACAATCTAAAACACACAGGGTAAGATAAGAGGTACTTTACTAATCCCAAACTGGGAAATGGTTGCGTTGCAGCAGCATAAAACAAAACCAACCATTTCAGATAATAAGAACATAAATAGAAATAAACAATTCTCAAAATAGAAACATCTCAAAGTAGAAACAGAATCAAACAATATATACAGTTGAGTGCAAGTTAGTACACTAGCCCAATCTTCTACAACAAAATAGGATACTATAAACACTATCAATCAATTGAATGAATTTAAATGCAGTAGCATATTTAAAGACATCAAGCTCTTTACAAAATGACCTCTTTAGAATATCTTTTTTACACCGGGACTAAATTCAGAATTACATTTTCACATATTTTGCCAAATATTATGCAGAATGCAGTCTGGATATTTCACGTGTCCGTACTGTGACTTTGATCATATTTAGGCAAGGCACGTTTATTTAAATAGCACCTTTCAACCCAAAGTAAGTGCTTTAAAAGAAATGAAAGACACTATTAGTTACCCCTGAAACTATTCCTCTTTCACATTAGTTAAGTTTGCCTTTGTCTTTCTACAACTTTTGAGGATTCCTCTGCAACCCAAGGTCTTGAAACCACAATACTATTTTTTTGTTAGATGAATTTAGCAGCCCTATTGCTTTACTCATAGAGAACTTATCACTGAGTCAACACAATGCTGGAAAATCACATGCATGCTATGGTGGGTGGCATCAGTGGTACAGATTACATGTTCATGGTAATTATGATGTAAGTAGGACTGCACAATTAATCTAAATGTCCGAAATCACAATATGGACTTGTGCAATGTGCAAATCGCAGTGTGCGTATTGGCAAAAAGCCGGAGCTGCAGGAATACCAAAGCCTATTAATATTTCTACAGTCAAGTGTGCATTTCTTTTTATTATAAATTCCTTTTGAATCCAGTTTTGATTCATGACATTGCTTCATATTGCAGGTATACTTTGACTGTGGTGCCAGGGTGGATGTCGTGGACGTCCAAGGCCTCATCCTGTCCCCCGGCTTCCCCTACAACTACTCCTCTGGGACTCACTGCGTCTGGCAGTTCTTCGTGCCGGTTGATTACCAGCTCATCCTGGAGATTTTTGACTTTGACGTGTTCGAAAGCCACGACCCCGTCGCTCAGTACTCTGCTATCTCTAGTTTCGAAGAGGAAGAGGCGGACGACGAGGGGACCTTCCCTCCCGGTGGCAGCTTAGCGGCAGATGAACCTTCATTAATGGCTAAAGTTCCCATGATGCAGAGTTTCGGGGGCGTTGTAAAGACTCAGCAGTCGTCCCAAGATGGCGATGTCAAGCAGGTGGTGGTCCAGGAACAGTCCACAAAGATGGAGATTGCCAAAGTTTCAAACTCTGCTAAAAGATCTGCAGAAGCCTCCTCTGTGCCAACTCCACCAAGAGACAAGGCGGTCAACTCTGCCTCCTCCTCTAACCTCAGGGGAGACCTCCACCCCAGTTCAGCCCCAAGCACAGCTGTGGAGGACACCACCCTCTCGCCACACTCCACTGAAACCCCGCCCACGAGTCCGGAAACCCAGCACTCGATTCTGGACGCCTGCCCCCACGACGTCCTCTACATCTCCGACCTCATCACCTTCTCCTCCAGGTTCTGCGGGTCCAACCGGCCCCCCAGCAGCCAGCTGGTGTTCGGCTCCAGCGAGGAGATGGTGGAGGTCATCATGGAGCTCATCACCACCACGCACTGGGGCCGGGGCTTCGCTCTCCTCTTCCACTACCACAATCTGACAGAGCCGGGGGGGGACCGCCGAGCCTCCGCCCCCACAGCCGGCAAGGTAGACTCTCTGCTGGCTGCTGTGAGTGGAGCGGCCTTCTTCGCAATGATACTTACAAGTGCCCTCTGCGTCGCTTTCAGGTAACGGAAGTAGAGCAACTTCATTTAGAAGATTAGGAAAATATCTAGGACAAAAAGATTAGGGACGATAACCAGATTAATCAACACGGTTGGTTATTTAACCCAAACTGTGTTCCTGTAAGTGTTTACTTCCTGTCTGTCATTTATCTGACGTCCAGCGCTCCGTCTTTTAACCTCTTCCCTTCCCCCCCCTGATCCTCCTTAGCAACGGTCATTAATATTTTATTATAAAAAAGGCCTAAAAACGCATCAGATCTTTGAAACCCCCACGTGTTGCCATGCCGGCCTAAACGTTACAGTTTTTATTCTGTTGTTGAGTTTTTATTTTGATTTGTTTCAACCGTTTTTACGTTTGTTATTGAGTATTATTACACGGTTAGTTGAATACTCAATTCTGATTGGACAATTTGGATATTTCAGAGTTTATGACCACATTATCCCTGAATGGGCCAATCTGCATTGAGCATTCAACTAAGCCGTGTAATAACTTCTGACAGCTTTCATTTAAATGCATTTTGTAGACTAAACACTCATTAAAAATAAGAACATTTTCACAATTAGTGACAAAGAGACAAAAGCTAAAGACGTGTCAATCTGAGATTTAATTGTGAAGGCTCTTGGAAAGTTTAGTTGAGTCCTGAATAACAAATCCCTCTAGGTATGATGGGTCTTTTTGTCAAAATATACAATACTATGTCAAAATGTTATTGTATAGCCTGTGATTTCAATCAGCCACAGCTGAACGTTATGTTTAGAGCTTATTAGCAAATGTTAGCATCCTATGCTAACAAAATGAACATGGTATGGTCTGTCTTCTAGGTAGCATTAGTTTTCACTGTGAGCATGTTAGTATGCTGATGTCAGAATTGATCTCAAAGCACTGCTGTATTTAATATCTATACAGAGTCTATAGTGTAGCTGCAGGCTGTACTGAAGTGGGAGTCATTATCTTAAAGTGTTTCTTGCTTTTTTGTATCATAAACCACATTTAACTCCTGAGATCTTAGTAAAAACTCCCTGAAAAAACTCAGGATTAAGTCATAACTTTGATTCCTCCCATTACTGAAAATGGGCTGGTCAAACAGTAAATGCCCACGCACACAAACACACACGCACACACACACCGTCACCACTCTGTTATGTTGACTCAGCTGGAAGCCTCTGTCCCTGATGTGGTGACCCTTTTTCAGTTTTGGTGGGTTTGGCTGCAGTTATTTGGCGGCCTCCTTGATGTGGAGCATTCTCACCGTAGACAGTGGGGTATTCAAGGTACAGCACCTGGCATCAATTCAGCTAAATCACACAGGCTGCATGAGAGTGAAAGGGGGGGGGGGGGGTGGGGGGGGACAAGGAGAATTAAAAGCTCAATGCGAGTTTGGTACGGATAGCATTGTCAAACAATCAAAAGGTGTAATTTACAAGCTGTTCCCTCTTGTTCATCCCAGGGGAGAATGAACACAATCTAAAGGGTTTAGTGGAAGTGTGTAATACTATCTGTCCTGACATGCAGACTGTTTAACCCTCCTCGTCCACATATGTTCAAAATCCTGGCTATTTTCTGAGGTGTTAGCATTTAGCTTGTTGTGAGAAACAGCTTTATTTAATTTAATAGGATTCACGTTAATTTCGAAAGCAGCTCGCTGTCTCCAACGCCTCCATTAAGCACGATAACTCCACAGGTTCTCACCATTAACGACAGGGAAATTGGAAACATGTGTTCAATAAAACCAAAGTGTGAATAGCAACAACAACATCCAGAAGCCAGGATGCCGCGTTAGCATCAAAGCTGCGGCGTCAGTAGCTGGCGTTTGTCTGTCTTTTCTCTTTCAATTGTTCCCTATTAATTTAAATGAGGAATTATTGGAAAACAACTCGCCTGCTGATAAAGGTGAGATGTTGCATGTTTGAAGCTGCATTGGGATTAATTTGCAAGGTCTCTTCTGGTCAGAAAACAGTGGAAGGTGGATGAGAGTCGCAGTAGGGGTTGCCCTCATTTGACCTGCGGCTGCTAGTGAACTAGTTGAACTGTAAAAGTAATTTTTAATAAGAGGGGACTTGCTCAAGTATTTCTGCATGCTTCATTAGTTCATGTTTGGCCTTTAGAACATTAGACAGTAAAACAGCTATTAGTCATTTTTCTAGGTTAAGAAGCTAACGTTGATAGCCGCCAGTTTGTGTCTGGAAAAAAGGTCATACTTACAGGAAATAAAAAGCAATGCATGTCAAGCAACAAGCACTTCATTTGTGACTTGTGGATGCAAGACTGTGGTGCGTCTTCCTCTAACATCCAACCCCACGATAGAGTAACTATTCAGGGGAAATAGCCACAGTTATGTTGGAGCTAATATACATTGAGTGTTGAGATGTCAAAAGGGAGAGTGTCCATTTTAACAACTCAGGGATTTTTATGCTTGGGAAAATTCTTCTGAGAGTACAGAAAGAAAATAGGGGACATTCATAAAAGCCTGTTTTTGAATTTGACTGTAATGATTCACTAAATTGCTGTGGTTCTGTGTGTTTTCCAGACCCAAACTGTGTCCGAAGAGAGCCAGCCCCTGTGCATCATCCAGCGACTCTGAGGTATGGACACTACTTCTTTCTTCCCCCAGTAGTCCTCTCTTCTGACTGTCACACATTCCTCTGAATAATGAGCTTTTACTGGAATCTCTGGACGTTTCTTTTTCATATTATTTGCCCCTTCCCTCGCTAACTCGGGTTCACATAAGGTCATGTCGTTTTGAAACAAACCTTAAGTAACCCAGGGGGGATTTTAAAGTATTTGTCGTGGTGATTTACGTCATGAATTACTGAGTTATAAAGTTTCTATGATGCCCTCAGAGGATGCACATGTTCACGGTTTTATAAATAATAATATTAAAGACCGTAAGCTCTTATTATCCTGTGGTCGTATCAGTCCTTTATATACTTCAATATAACAAATCGTCATCCTATTTTTAGTCATTTCCTGAGGCCGAACATGATCTGGTTCCAGATTCTCCAAAGGACTGATGCGTTTTTTCTCATACTTGTTAGTAAAGTTAAT
Source organism: Eleginops maclovinus (assembly GCF_036324505.1). Lineage (NCBI taxonomy): Eukaryota > Metazoa > Chordata > Actinopteri > Perciformes > Eleginopidae > Eleginops > Eleginops maclovinus. The sequence goes on from NC_086360.1 coordinate 26,672,954, forward strand.
ATGTTGAGGTTTGTCATGGTTATTCTGACAAAACAAGACATTTGTGCCGTGGGAAATGTCTTTATTTGACTATTTTCTGACATATTAAAGATAAATCTAGCAAACAAAAATACTCCGTAGCTAAAATAAAGTTCAGCTGCAGCCTCACATTAAGAGCAAAAACATATTTCCTCACTTACTGCTGCTGCTAGTATCAAGTCTGTATACTGTGCTAAGTGTGTGAGAATTTACTGTGGAGGAAATACACTTAATCACCTTCTGGTAATAAATGAACAAATCTACAATAAACAAAGTTGTGTTTTTTAATAAAGCGTTAAAGCATTTAACAGATCAATGGGGAAGGTCTCAGCCAATTACACTTCTACATTAGCATTGGGAAGCACCTTGATGACGTTGTTTTGAAAGTGAGCTGTAGAAATGAAATGAATTATTATTGTTATTATTATTAAATTACAGGGTATTTAAATCGTGGCTAGATGAGGTAACAATGCATAAAGGCGACTTTTAGAAGCTGCATGTAGACGTGAATTTTAACTGTGAGGGAATCAACCCAAGGCATATAATTAAATCAGACTTATGATCAATTTCCACGATATTTACATCTGAAAAGTGTTTTTTGGGCCAAATAGCAGGAGAATACACTCTCCAAGTAAAAAGTAAAAAGCTATAAACAACATATAAATAATTTTACTCAATTTAATTTATCTTCTTACTGCAGATTTTTTTATTTTCAGTCTGATATTTATATAAATATGTTATTTTATGTTTTGTCATTTTTGTTCTACTGCAACCGACACAACACCTGATTCCCCCTCTGGATAAGTGAAGTATTTAGATTGTAATACCGTTTATCTCTGCATACATGAACGTGTGTCGGTGTGGCTTTGAAGACCTGACTCTCATTCTGCCGGGGCTCTAGGTGCCGGAGGGGGTCCCGAACACGGCGACGGAGGTGAGCGAGTTGCAGCTGATGGCCGAGAACCAGACCAACCTGGAAGCGAGCGCAGAGCAGGACAACAACAACGACAGCCCGCCACACACAGGTCGGGATCACACACACACACACACACACACACACACACACACACACACACACACACACACACACACACACACACACACACACACACACACACACACACACACACACACACACACATGAATGCACACACACACAATTGGATGGCCTGATTTCGTTCTGATCATGTTTTGTTGATTTATGTCTTAAAGAATACAGACTTTAAGCACGTTTAGTGGTCCCATTTCTTAATATTATTTTGGGTTGCATTTCCTCCTGCAAACTCCTAAGACATACAGGAAGATACAAAAGAGGCATCGCAGCAGGACCGAAGCACATGCATTGCACATTACCTTAGATGCAATTCAGTTAGATTTGCATGTGTTTTGGAAAGGTGACAACACATTTAGGAATATAAATCAGTCAGTAATTAGTTTCCTGGAAAAGCGATGACCTCATAACGTGTGAGAGCAGTCATTAAAGTCCTTAGGTGTTAAAGAATGTGCATTATTGGATGTTATATCAAACTGATGAACCCTCCATGGACTCTTTAAGTTTTCAATGGAAAGGAGCGTTGCTTTAGTTGAGCAGCAGCACACAGGCTTGATCCTGGAACAATCCACAGTCTCTCTCTCTCTCTCTCTCTCTCTCTCTCTCTCTCTCTCTCTCTCTCTCTCCGTGGGACTGAACCCAGGCGGAGAGATTTGTGGGTTTGTGGCATTTAACCCACAAAGCACCCTGGGAGTATTTTGAACAACAGAGGAGTACAGTCCCCCTCTCTGTGAGCTGCAGTCACGGTGTAAGGAGTTTACACCAAAACACATTAGCCTCCTCTGCATGGTGTTTTATTGAAGTATTTAAATTGCAGTATAACCTCACGAGCTCTGCTGAGTGGGAAACAGTCCTTACTTAAAGAGGAACATGCAATATACAGCTCAGTAGAGTTCAGTTAAACTACTAATAATCGTCTCTGACCTACTTTAGGTAAAAATCGCTCCACACACACCATCATGCGACCTTTCTTGACAGATGCTTTCTGAACTATTTCCGAACATTGAATCGAGGTGAAGACTTATAACTCTCCATTTAAGCTGATTAGTCACAAATCAGTTTTTCACTACATGACAATTGTGGGCAAAATAACTCATAAATACAGATTTCTTTAAAAAAATGGGAAGAAATCTATTATTTTGTCTGTTCAATTTGTTTCTAAACACTTTTAATTGTGTTTTTCAACTCTTTGAGGCCAATAAATGGCTCCCCTTGTGTGTGGAAGAAACATTTTCTGTTATTAACATGTTATCAATCTTCATAATTAAACGCTTATCCTCAAAACCGGTTCATCATGACACTCCAGCGGTGATTTCTGTCATGTTTAAACACTATGTAAGATTTAAACAAATACATTCTCCTTATTTCTATTTATTTGCCTTGTGTTTTTCATAAATGAACTTCCAGCACTTTCCTATGTTACTCCAAAACAAGATGCTTCAAGGGCTTGAAGATGTGGCTAGTGGGGGTTTGGATATGTTCCTCTTTTTTAATTTTGCTGTGTTAAATTGCACTCTTTTTATCCACAATGCATATGCTTCGGAATCATTCTAGAGGGGAAAGAAATGGCCTTGTCTTGAACGCTTTTAAATGTATTTCTTTACCTATTTGTGTGTTTTGTAGTCAGTGCTGGCGGGGACGTTTCCCAGTGTGCGGAGGTGGACCTCTCCTGCAGCGGTCTGACTGAATTGGACCTCGGGGCGGACGAAGTTTTCATTGTATCTTCAGCTCCAAGCCCGAGCAGACTTCCCTTCTCACCTCACACGGTAAGGACTCATTTCATGCCTGTACAGTTTTATATGGTGTCTTTACTTGGCCTAGAGTTAAGCAATGGACCTTTTTTCCATTTGAATACGAAACATTGCAGATAATACAATCTGTGTCTAACACATGGTTAGGCTACACTTTTTGCGTCACCATCGCTAAGCTAAAGGCGGCTAATGTTGGGCTATAAAGGAAATACAGCACGGTCACATGACTTCACGTCACCATCGCTAAGCTAAGGGCGGCTAATGTTGGGCTATAAAGGAACTACAGCACGGTCACATGACTTCACGTCACCATCGCTAAGCTAAGGGCGGCTAATGTTGGGCTAAAAAGGAACTACAGCACGGTCACGTGACTTCACGTCACCACCGCTAAGCTAAAGGCGGCTAATGTTGGGCTATAAAGGAACTACAGCACGGTCACATGACTTCGCGTCACCGCCGCTAAGCTAAAGGCGGATAATGTTGGGCTATAAAGGAACAACAGCATGGTCACATGACTTCACGTCACCACCGCTAAGCTAAAGGTGGCTAATGTTGGGCTATAAAGGAACTACAGCACGGTCAAATGACTTCACGTCACCACCGCTAAGCTAAAGGTGGCTAATGTTGGGCTATAAAGGAACTACAGCACGGTCTCATGACTTCGCGTCACCACCGCTAAGCTAAAGGCGGCTAATGTTGGGCTATAAAGGAACTACAGCACGGTCACATGACTCCACGTCACCACCGCTAAGCTAAAGTTGGCTAATGTTGGGATATAAAGGAACTACAGCACGGTCACATGACTCACGTCAAGACCGCTATGCTAAAGGCGGCTAATGTTGGGCTATAAAGGAACTACAGCACGGTCACATGACTCACGTCAAGACCGCTAAACTAAAGGCGGCTAATTTAGGGCTAAAAAGGAACAACAGCACGGTCACATGTCTTCACGTCACCATCGCTAAGCTAAAGGCGGCTAACGTTGGGCTATAAAGGAACTACAGCACGGTCACATGACTTCGCGTCACCATCGCTAAGCTAAAGGCGGCTAACGTTGGGCTATAAAGGAACTACAGCACGGTCACATGACTTCACGTCACCATCGCTAAGCTAAGGGCGGCTAATGTTGGGCTAAAAAGGAACTACAGCACGGTCACGTGACTTCACGTCACCACCGCTAAGCTAAAGGCGGCTAATGTTGGGCTATAAAGGAACTACAGCACGGTCACATGACTTCGCGTCACCGCCGCTAAGCTAAAGGCGGATAATGTTGGGCTATAAAGGAACAACAGCATGGTCACATGACTTCACGTCACCACCGCTAAGCTAAAGGTGGCTAATGTTGGGCTATAAAGGAACTACAGCACGGTCAAATGACTTCACGTCACCACCGCTAAGCTAAAGGTGGCTAATGTTGGGCTATAAAGGAACTACAGCACGGTCTCATGACTTCGCGTCACCACCGCTAAGCTAAAGGCGGCTAATGTTGGGCTATAAAGGAACTACAGCACGGTCACATGACTCCACGTCACCACCGCTAAGCTAAAGTTGGCTAATGTTGGGATATAAAGGAACTACAGCACGGTCACATGACTCACGTCAAGACCGCTATGCTAAAGGCGGCTAATGTTGGGCTATAAAGGAACTACAGCACGGTCACATGACTCACGTCAAGACCGCTAAACTAAAGGCGGCTAATTTAGGGCTAAAAAGGAACAACAGCACGGTCACATGTCTTCACGTCACCACCGCTGCTTCCTAGGATTCCTGCATCAGTTGATACAGACTGAATTGCAGCTACAAAAGTTCTACCTGAAGAAACTTTGATGCTATACAGTTGTTAGAAGCATTGCATATCTGATCTCAAGGCCAGACAGCCTGTGGGTGATCTCCTGGCTTCGGGGGAGATGAGCCCTGCACCAGTGATCATCAGAGGTGACAGGGCATTCATTGCATTGAATTGGCCCAGTGTTCCTCACAGGACTGACACCATTTATTGGCGTACGCGTGGTGGTACACTCTAAGGCTATGAGGACATAAATGGGAAATGAGGATAATTAAAAGATGGGCGAAGCGATGAGGAAGAAGTAACGGTTCCACCAGCCATTTTCTCTCCGCTCTCTTTTGTACTGCCTTGGAATAAGAGTTGGCATTAAACAGCTCTGGCAGCTTTTTTGAAGGACTGGCAAGCTTTTCTGCAGCCTAGGCTAATGGAGTATTATCTCCAGAGCCAGATTCCCAGCTCTAATTGTGTGTGTGTGTGTGTGTGTGTGTGTGTGTGTGTGTGTGTGTGTGTGTGTGTGTGTGTGTGTGTGTGTGTGTGTGTGTGTGTGTGTGTGTGTGTGATGCACGCTTTGGCACTCAGTGTGTGGTCTGCTTGTGTGTGTGTCCTCGATGCAGACGTCCATGTAAATAATGTCGGAGGAATGTTGAAAGGGGTTAAGGGCAATGAAAAATGGTCAATTCATCTTCCCGGTGTCAGAGCTAAGTAAACTTCCAGGTTAGCGAGACACAAACAAATGCATTAAGCCAGGAACCCCCTCTTGATAACATTTTGGGGGAAAAGGACTCCTTCGAAATAGAGCTTTACCAAAAAGGAGACTTGAATTAACCTATTATATTATTATATGGAATCAATGATAAAGAAAAATATGTTCAGATCCACTTTATTGATCCATTGTTAAAATGCAAAAGCTAGTCAGTGGTCATCCTATATAGTATACAAAAATATCCTCCTTTATTACTCGCAGTTTTAAGACATTGATGCATCCGTCAATGATTTAGGGTCCAAATACATTTCTGATCTCCAGAGTCAGAGACACAGAAGTCTGGATCAAAATGTTGCTTGCTTTCCAAAATTCAAGAAACACAATTCAACTGTCTCTAGTTTTTCTGTATGTGAAGTTTCCTGCAGCCGGTCTCAAACCCCGCATCAGGATCCGGGGTTTATACAGCGACTTTGGTGGGCGGCTGATTTCTCACCTCGTGTGTCAAATCTAAAAGTTGCCATTGTGTTCGTGGAGCTTTAGCGAAGCAAAAGAACATTTTATTTAAACCCCTAAGCTAATTCTTGTCTAGACAAAGCTAGCTGCTAGTGACTCTGTTTAAAGGATTATCTGCACTCGTTCTCTGTCTGATAGTTGCAACGCCTAACACCTCCCCCCCCCCTCCCCCAATCAACAGCAGCTGACCGACCAGGAAGAACAACACGGCCTTTGCACAGCTAACCCGTCAATTAGCCCTTCCTTAGAATACGGTAAAAGTGGTTTGATGTGATGTGCGGTGCAGATTGAAGGAGTTGTGACATCACGAATGTGACTGAAATCCTGCCAAATGTCATGCTGTTTTCCTGACAGCTTTGCTTTACTGAATGAATAAGATTGGTACATGACTCACACACACACGTTGGTTGGCTGGCTGGCTGGCTGTGTGTGTGTGTGTGTGTGTGAGAGAGCCAAGCTAATCAGCACTGTTCTTTCTTTTTAATCCATTAGTGTAGCACACAATGCAATCTGCAGGGAGAATTCAGGTGTTAGGAGGAAACAGAGTAGGTGCAATTAGCAGATTGGCAGAGAGTCACTTCCTGATATCCGTGCCATAATGACCGTGTTGCTGCAGAAGAAATCAGAAATCCTTTATTCATCCCACAGCGGGGAGGGCATTTTCATAACAGCTGGGGGTTACAGTGCCGATAGAGGGTACAATAAAGAGACAAGTCATTAAAATCCAAATCAAATAAGCACACATCCAGGTAGAAAAGACAGGTCAAAGTAAGTCAACATGTACACGTAATGGATTAGCTGTCAATTGGACCCCCTTTTGCCTTCAGAACGGCCTTAATTCTTCCTGGCATCGACTCAGCAACGTGCTGGAAACATTCCTTTAGAAATGTTGGTCCATATTGACATGATAGCGCCACGCAGTTGCCGCAGATTTCTCAGCTACTCGTTCCACCTCACCACAAAGGTGCTCTATAGGTTTGAGATCTGGTGACTGTGGCGGTAATCTGGGTACAGTGAACTCATCGTCATGTTCAAGAAGCTGGAGGTAGGCATCAGAAGAAGGATACACTGTGGTCATAAAGGGATGGACAACAATACTCAGGTAGGCTGTGGCGTTTTAAACGATGCTTAATCGGTACTAAGGGGCCCAATATAGCTCATATTTAAAATGTAAACTTCTCTTGCGAACAACTACTTGAAAATAAACCAGATTTCGATACTAATTCTGATGAGAATTGCAAAAGCCTATGAAACATGGAGATTTCTTGCTTTTCTCGGTCGATAAAATGTCCTTCACACCGTTAAACCACCAGACTGAACCGTAGGCAGGATGGATCCATGCTTTGTTGATTACGCTGACTTCTGACCCTACCGTCCTTAAGTCAAAGCGGAAATCGATACTCATTAGACCAGGCAACGCTGGGATTTTCAACTTTGCAACCCATTTACATGCACTCAAATATAAATAACACACTGCAGGAGAGGGAAAGACAAAATAAGGCTTCTTAAATGTTTAAATTGGGCCGTGCCATTGTTACTATCTCAGTACCAGAGATGCGTGCGAGGTTCAGTCACCGGCCTGCAGCTGCGTGCCGGTCACTGCCCATCGGAGCTGCAGTTGAGTTCCTGAGCATAAAGCCACCTCTGACATGTGAGCTATTTGTGTGGTCGTTTAATTACTTTGTTTATACTCTCTGAGCCACTCTTGTCTTTTAACCTTTGTTCATGCAGGGAAAGTTTGTTTGCTAAACACTCTTTATCGCTCTTGGTATTCCTAAAGAAACACAGACGGACCCGGAGGCTTTGCTCCCGGACACTGAGCGGGTGGATCTTATATACATCAGAGATACAATTATCGTTTTACAGGTGGCTAAAGACTGCCAGTGGGCATGCTACTGTTGCTTAAAAATAGAGATGCTAAGATGAGTCAGGTAATCGAGAAGTCGAATAACAGAAGAAAAAAAAAATTGTTCATCAATGAATCTTTTAAGCAATATTTTAGAGATACTGTTCTTTTGTCGTATACTTATTGTTCTTCCTTTTTTTATGTGTTTATTTTTATTTGTATATTTATTTTTATATGTATTGCTACATATTACATATTTAAAATGTAAACTTCTCTTACTGTGTTTAGCATGCACAGTCAAAAACCAATGGAAATTGCTAACAAATACTTGGAAATAAAAACCAAATTTCGATACTGGTTCTGATGAGAATTGCAAAACAATGTTGTTTTCAGCCTGTGAAATATGGAGAATTCTTGCTTCTCTCAGTTTTATATAATTTAAAACTGATTTAAAGACATCACCTTGTACTTTGGGAAACAAAAATGGACATTTTTCACAATTTTTCTTTTTTTTATCAGCAGATTCTGCTGCCTTCTGCCCGGACTACTCATTTTATGTTTTAACCCAAACATATATGCATGTTTTCTGTGTCTCGCAGCAGCGGGAGAGGTTTCTGCGGCACAGTGACACCGGCCCGGGCCCTGCAGGGGACTGGCCCTCCCCGGACTCCACCACCTCACCCACCGGCTCCAGGTCCAGCAAGGAGGGCGGCGCCAGGCCGAGAGCGTGGAGCGTCCGCACCTTCCAGGACTTCCTGCCTCCTCTGCCGCAGCTGCACAAGAAGTGGTGCAGCTGGAACTCCAACAGCCCCTTCACCAAGCTGGTGGACAGCGTCAGTACAACACATACAGTGGGGCAAAAAAGTATTTAGTCAGCCACCAATTGTGCAAGTTCTCCCATTTAAAAAGATGAGAGAGGCCTGTAATTTTCATCAAAGGTATACCTCAACTATGAGAGACAGAATGAGAAAAAAAAATCCAGGAAATCACATTGTAGGATTTTTAATGAATTAATTGGTAAATTCCTCGGTAAAATAAGTATTTGGTCAATAACAAACAAGCAAGATGTCTGGCTCTCACAGACCTGTAACTTCTTCTTTAAGAGGCTCCTCTGTCCTCCACTCGTTACCTGTATTAATGGCACCTTTCTGAACTCGTTATCAGTATAAAAGACACCTGTCCACAACCTCAAACAGTCATACTCCAAACTCCACTATGGCCAAGACCAAAGAGCTGTCAAAGGAGACCAGAGACAACATTGTAGACCTGCACCAGGCTGGGAAAACTGAATCTGCAATAGGTAAGCAGCTTGGTGTGAAGAAATCAACTGTGGGAGCAATTATTAGAAAATGGAAGACAAACAAGACCACTGCTAATCTCCCTCCATCTGGGGCTCCACGCAAGATCTCACCCCGTGGGGTCAAAATGATCACAAGAACGGTGAGCAAAAATCCCAGAACCACACGGGGGGACCTAGTGAATGACCTGCAGAGAGCTGGGACCAAAGTAACAGAGGCTACCATCAGTAACACACTACGCCGCCAGGGACTGAAATCCTGCAGTTCCAGACGTGTCCCCCTGCTTAAGCCAGTACATGTCCAGGCCCGTCTGAAGTTTGCTAGAGGGCATTTGGATGATCCAGAAGAGGATTGGGAGAATGTCATATGGTCAGATGAAACCAAAATAGAACTTTTTGGTAAAAACTCAACTCGTCGTGTTTGGAGGAGAAAGAATGCAGAGTTGCATCCAAAGAACATCATACCTACTGTGAAGCATGGGGGTGGAAACATCATGCTTTGGGGCTGTTTTTCTGCAAAGGGACCAGGACAACTGATCCGTGTAAAGGAAAGAATGAATGGGGCCATGTATCGTGAGATTTTGAGTGAAAACCTCCTTCCATCAGCAAGGGCACTGAAGATGAAGCGTGGCTGGGTCTTTCAGCATGACAATGATCCCAAACACACCGCCAGGGCAACCAAGGAGTGGCTTCGTAAGAAGCATTTCAAGGTCCTGGAGTGGCCTAGCCAGTCTCCAGATCTCAACCCCATAGAAAATCTTTGGAGGGAGTTGAAATCCGTGTTGCCCAGCGACAGCCCCAAAACATCACTGCTTTAGAGGAGATCTGCATGGAGGAATGGGCCAAAATACCAGCAACAGTGTGTGAAAACCTTGTGAAGACTTACAGAAAACGTTTGACCTCTGTCATTGCCAACAAAGGGTATATAACAAAGTATTGAGATGAACTTTTGTTATTGACCAAATACTTATTTTCCACAATCATTTGAAAATAAATTCTTTAAAAATCCTACAATGTGATTTCCTGGATTTTTTTTTCTCATTCTGTCTCTCATAGTTGAGGTGTACCTATGATGAAAATTACAGACCTCTCTCATCTTTTTAAATGGGAGAACTTGCACAATTGGTGGCTGACTAAATACTTTTTTGCCCCACTGTACTTTTACGTGGTCAGGGCTGGATTCAGAGTAACTTTTTGCTCATGTTGAAAATCATGAATCTCCTACCATTCCAGACTCCACCCGGTTTGGCAGCGGACTGCAGGGGGGACCACGACAGGAGGATCTTCTCTGATGTTCACCTGGACTCTAAGGCGGACAACAGCACCGTCTCCGACTCCTCCATCAGCAACGCCTCCTACCCGATGGCGCAGCCCGCCCAGAGGCAGCGGCGCCTCAACTCCACCAGCAACCTGCGGCGCTCCCGCTTCACGGGGCCATGCTTCGGCCTGCTCTCCGGGACGCCAGAACCAGCAAAGCCCTCCAGTTTAACTCCCCCTCCTCCACAGGGATCCTCGTCTGAACCCAGCTCTGTCTCCTCCACCCAGAGCCAGACGGAGAGCGGGAAGAGGCACGAGTTCCCAGGCGAGGCCGACCACATCAGCGTTCAGGTGTTCGCCATCTCCGAGGAGGAGGACCGGCAGCCTCTGGTCTCAGCCGAGCACCTGAACCAGACCTCTGCCTCCGTCGTGCTGAATGGGGTGGTGAAGGGGACTTACGAGGGGAAGGGGCCCGCCAGCTTCAGCCCTCAGAGGGCCAGACCAGAGTGGAGGCCGTGGGGGAGCCAGGCGTCAGGAGGGGTCGGTCCATTTCCGTCCAACTCGGTCATTGACAGCCCGCTGTCCTTCTCTCCGTCCACAGTGCCGTGCAGTGTGAACCACCAGATGTGATGAATTAAAGAGCAGGGACTCTGCACATATGAACTCTGTTAGTCCAACATATAACCTACTTCTTTATACTTCTGAAAAATTACAAAATGATTACCACATATACTGGCAAATATAGTCCTCTCACGCTTTCTATTTTTATAAGTTGTACAAAGATGAAATATTATGCTGCTTACCGTAGCCTACCAAGGCGATGACTGCTGTGGTATTACTGTAGGTACGGAGGCCAACAGGTGCAAACGAGCTACAACGACCCAAAATATTAACATTGAGGCACTGCAGCTTCAGAAACAATGCAAACATTAAAACACCAATGTGCCAAAACACGTGCAAATGAAGAGACACCTTTTGCTAAAAGCACTGCAAATACAAAACGCTGCAAGAAGCTCAAAGCACTACAGAAACGGGGACACTAAAAAGTGTTGCACACAGCTGGAGCGCTTGTTGACGTTCAGGGATTATAAAATTGGCCGACTGTCAGTGTCGGCATGGTAAATGTTTCCTAATTCTACGTGTTTTGTCAGTGTAGTTTAAGTTAGCTACGTTAGCAAGCGAGCTAACAGCAGATCTGACAAAACGTTCACTTTAATGAAATATACTTTATAATCCCTGAGCATCCACAAGCGCTCCGCTCCCAGCTGTGTGCGTCGCTTTTTAGTGTCCCCATTGCCGTTGTGTTTGAGCTTCTTGCAGTGTTTTTTATTTGTAGTCCTTTTAGTAAACACTGCGCAGCATATTTAGTCAAGTTGGGGAAGATGCTCCTTCATTTACATGTGTTTTAGCACATTAGTGTTTTATATTTGCATCGTTTTTGAAACTACAGCTGGATTATGTCACTGCAAATGTTTGAGTTCATTGTAACGCGTTGGCACCCGTCGGCCCCCGTAATTATGTGTTTTAAAAAAAGATGCAATCATGAACAAAAAAGTAATTCCTGAGGGAGTTTATGCCCTGATTCAATAACCGGTTTGATATTATTCAGTGAGTTATCAAACTCCAAACATTGCACTTTGAATTCAGTTGCTCATTCATTGTGAGCTTGTTTTTGAATTTGGATCTTTAAGTGGTTATCATTTTTAGCTTAACTGTTACCCTGAAGTGTTCTGCATACATTAATATTACAGCAGTGTGTGCATACTGTGTGTACTCTTAAGGCTTATACTGGATTATAAAAGGGAAATCAGAATATAATAAGAGCATCTAGAGTACTAATATTCCCTATGATGTAGTATACAGAGAGAACTAGAGCACAATAGTATTTAAAATGAGTTATTAATAAATGTAAAGTTTTAATAAAGGCTATGTCATTCATATGTTGTCTCCCTGATCTGAAGATGTGTATTTCTTTGATGATTCAGGACCTCAGTTAAGGATCTACGCAGTCTGTTTTCAGCAGAATTGGAAATACAAATGCAAAGAAAGGGGACATCATTTCCTTTTGCAGGTGACATTTCAGTGAACACACTTTCCAAAAATACCCCCGCACACATTTTATGAGATAAGAAAATTCCAATTATGTTGTAAAATGTTCAGGATAAAGCGTAGAAATGTCATACATCTATTACTGCCACATCTCCTCGTCGATTCAAAATGTCAACAATTGATGAGACATTCGTGTGCAATTGTGGCGTTTAGCATTCATGGCCAGAACAACATGTTATGACCTTTGGCCACCAAATTGTAATCGGTTCATCCCGGAGTACAAGTGGATGTTTGTGCAGAATGTAATGAAATTCCCTGCAGGCGTTCCTGAGAATGGGACGGACAGACATGAACACAATTACTACGGTCATGGCCTAACAAATGCACTTCACAAGCTACAGTATAATATGCCATGAAGAAAGACACTGAAAAGTCTTTAAAATAAATGAAATTCAAGGTAAAGATTGTCATTGTCGTTGTGAAATATGCGTTGTTTAGTATGTCATAAAAATGTCGAGTATTTAAGGTTTTTAAGTCATAAAAAGGCATACATATGAAGTCCTAGTATAATATGTCATATAAAAGTAATGCTATTGAATGCCATGGAAACAGTTCTAACACAGCGTGCTGATCAAATATTCATTAAACAAGTCTAAGTCTAGACAGTCCAGTGTTGGTAGGTTACTAAGTATTCCAGTACTGCACTTAAGTAGAATGTTGAGGTACTTGTACTTTGCTTGAGTATTTCCCTTTGATGTTAGTTTGTACTTTTACCTTTAGTTGCTAGGCAGATTAGGATTAATGAAGGTAAATATAATCTCCCTTAAATCAGACTTTAGTTCACCTGCAGTAAATCCAGCAGCTACCCTGCAGTATACAAAGCCATTAGAACTAGCTGCACCTTTACCAGCTCTGAGAACACTTTAATGATCAATCATTATAAAACATATCAGAGATATTATTCTGAAATGGACCAATCAGACAATGACTACTTTTACTGTCGCTACTTTAAGTACATTTAGAGGAGAGTACTTTCTACTTTCACTGGAGGAACATTTAGAATACTTTTACTGTGACAGAGTATTCCTACACTCTGGTACTTCTACTTTACTCAAGTACAAGACCTGAGTACTTCTACTTTACTCAAGTACAAGATCTGAGTACTTCTACTTTACTCAAGAACAACATCTGAGTACTTCTACTTTACTCAAGTACAAGACCTGAGTACTTCTACTTTACTCAAGTACAAGATCTGAGTACTTCTACTTTACTCAAGTACAAGATCTGAGTACTTCTACTTTTACTCAAGTACAAGATCTGAGTACTTCTACTTTACTCAAGTACAAGATCTGAGTACTTCTACTTTTACTCAAGTACAAGATCTGAGTACTTCTACTTTAACTCAAGTACAAGACCTGAGTACTTCTACTTTTACTCAAGTATAAGATCTGAGTACTTCTACTTTTACTCAAGAACAAGATCTGAGTACTTCTACTTTACTCAAGTACAAGATCTGAGTACTTCTACTTTTACTCAAGAACAAGATCTGAGTACTTCTACTTTTACTCAAGAACAAGATCTGAGTACTTCTACTTTATAAAGTATAAGTATAGCTTGTGGTGGATGAGGCTTTGTGGGATTTGACAGATTTTAAAGACCTCTCTCACTTCCTGTCGCCTCGCTGACCGTGTGCTCTGAAACGTGTTCTGTGAACTTCGAACACCAGATTCTGAGAAGTTCCTCCTTCAGGCGGAGTGGAGGTTTGTGCCAGATGTTACGAAATTCCTACAAACATTTCTGAGATGTTGTGTTTCGTTGGTATCCCAAAGAAAAGGAGACACATACAACTTCAAGTGGTGTCATTACATCCACAATGCTGAAAGGTCCTAATAGCATGTACAGTAGCATCTCAAAGTACAACATATAATATATTGTGCCAAAAATTACAAATAAGTTGTAGTATAGTCTGTCATTGTGACTGTCATAGTATAGTATGCCATAAGGACGTCACATAAGTGTCCCATAAAATGTCACATAATAATATAATGTGCCATAAAAAATGACAAAAAAAGTAACATTATATAAAATGTCAGTAAACATACAGAAAGTGAGTGAGTGTAGCATGGAATTGAAAAGTCATCATATATAATGTCAGTGTAGTGTGGGATCATTAAAAGATCATAGTAAAGTATTTCGTAAAAGAAAGGTCTTCATACGTCATACTTTGCATTAAAATGCACAAAGAAAAGTCTAAATGAGGTGTTTGAATGTCATTATGTAGAAAGGTACATTTCATAGTATTGCAATAGTATAGGTTGCCTTAAAAGAGTCATAACAATGTAAAATACAACATAAAGTAAGAAGTGTCATTATGGACCACAATTGGCTTTTCAATTACGAAATCCTGCTCGTTCCTACACGTCCTAAACTCACCTTCAGCATATTAAACATCATGCCGAGGAAAGCTCAATAACGAAAGCCAGTTGACAGCTATATCAGTCTTTTATTGAGTTAGGATAAACAGGCAAATAATATAATATCCATATCAAATACAACTTTAGCATTTCTAATACAAAGAACAGGGTGAAGGAGCTTCCACCAAAGCGCACACACTCTCCTCAATGTGCCTAACGCTACTCTGAAGTGATTGAACTAGAACGTGATTATTAAATAGTGCATTGCATCAGAAGGGACCCTCACAGGAGCCCGGGTACACCGATGCCTGTTCAGTGATGAGGTAGAGTGAACCCTGCCTCCACACCGCAGAGCAGAACGCTGCAGGCTTTTGCACACCAGAGTGAGTAAATATTTGCCTCAGTGTACAACATGCCCCCCCCCTCCTCCAGGGAGGCTGCTCCTCCAAAGCCTCTTTATTACCACTTCCTGATTGGAGCGGCTCGGGACTGTTGTTGGCTTAGGGTGCCCGGATCCCCCGGTATAGGGAATAATTAAACTTCAGCCACTCTTCTGTCGGGGCGATCGAGCGGGGCTTGTGCTGAGGAGCTGAGCCGCTGAGGAATGCCAGTGTGGACCCACCGTGACCGAGGGGGGGCAGAAAAAACAAGAAGAAGAACCTAAAGCACCTTGCTAAACAGGAAAGTGCCCGACATGCATTCCCAGAACAATACTGCATCCATATTCACTCTGGCTAATATAACATATAGTAGATACTCAAAAACGCACATTATTTATACTAAACTATTCAAGATACTCTTAAAAAAAGGTCGCATTTCTCTTATTCTGGAACAAAACCCTACATATGATCAGATATAATGATCCAGAAGCTGGAAGACGGTTGAATTAAATGATTTCTGGTTCATTTTGTATGATAGAAGTTATGTGCAAATGTCCTCACAGTTGTACAATATACACACATTTAGAAAACATATTTAGTGCAGGTTCTCCTAAATCAACTTAAGGCCTGCTTTTAACATTTTCTACACACCAAAAGTGGTGCTAAATAAAGGAACATGTCCAAATTACAACTTCATCCTCATATTCCAACATGTACAAGGCCTCTTGAAACTACTGTCCCGATGATCCTGTGTATCTAGGCAGAAAGAAAAGTAAAAAACACAGTAGACATTAAACTAGACACTTGTAGTCATAAAGAGAGGTGATCAGATTCAACACTGACCATTAAACACGGTTTACCTGGAGTTAAAGAGGCCCTGTCTTTAAGGTGTTTTCCCTTTCCTGTAGATGGTTCTATAGATTTGAGTGCATGTAAATGTTCTGCAAAGGCTACAATCCCTATGTTCTCTCACACACGCCTCCATTGGACTCCTTTGTTTACTTTCTGAACACAGTGACACCACGTGTGGTTCTATTGGCACTCCAACACATTGTACATGATAGGCTAGGATCACACATCAGGGCAGACTGGGCTCTGGTTTATGACAGAGGGTGAAAAGAGGTGCTGCTTTTCAACAATACACGAAACAAATTACAAATATGAAACCAAAGAAATAAGCATAATAGGGCCCCTTTAAAAACAACCACACAGCAGCTTTATGAACCTGAGAGAAAATCTAGAAATCTGAATAAACGTCTTTCTAAATTCTTGCAAGGTGAGCTAGAAACATCGATAATTGAAACACAAATGACAACTGTTGTGTTTGTATTGGCACGATTCTGCAGTAAAACCCTCCTCTACCTCTCAAAGCAACGCCCCCCCCCCCCCTGCCCCTATTGAGTTTCCTGGAATGCAACCACCTATGAGAAACTGCATTTCATCACAGCTTAGCTCTTACTACGACGCTGGGAGAAAGCGTCCCCTTCTACACTACATTAATCACCTTGGAGATGATTATCCAGAGCAAAGCATACAAAGGACAGCGTTACAACACATTGATCCCCTTCTCAATCCTCTACAAATATCCCATGGGATTATAAATCTAGTCTAGTATGTATGCGACGTGGCTTTTTGCCCTAGTCTGGGAACACGGTAAAGCCTGGCTGAACAGGAGAAGTCCCTCAGAGGTGAGAATATCACTCAAAACTTGCCTCAAATGCTAAAACGATCTTCAGCATTATATAGGAAGCCCTGGATTCTTAACTCAGCATGCTAAAGACTTAAAAAATATATCACAATTGAGAAAAAAAAGGGGTTTTAAGCCTCGAGGAGACATTACATGTGCGTGCATACAGTAAATGGCCTTATTCCACACAGATTGCCTCACTCGCTCTTAAACTGAGAAACAGTTTGACACAAAGGCTGGAGAACATAACAGGAAACAACAAATAAATTAGTCTAACAGACGGAGGTTAATTGAAGATGCATCCTCCACATGTATAAGTGATCTATAAATGGAGGCTGGTGTAAAATGCACTGGAAAGCAGTTCTAGTAAACATTAATGTCATGGTGCAAAGAAATTATCCCACACCGGTTTATAATCGGATACTGATTGTAATTTGTGCATTAGGTTATTATTGCATAATATCTGGAAGGCAGATGGCTAAAATGAAGATTCAAAATAAACGTCTATGAGATGCTCCGTTATCTACATTTGACACTCGAGATGGAGGAGTAGACCGCTCCGCTGCTTCAGCTCTTGAAACGAGTCTGCTCACATATGTGGTTGAATTTCCTGGAAGAGAGTAAAACATAATTTTGTGTTTTTAAAAGACAGAAAACGCATTTTGTGGAGGTTTTAAAACAGCAGCCTTGAGAGAATTACAGGACCAAGTTTATACGAGAACTCCCTCTAGTGGTCAGATGAGTGAACTACACCAGGTGGCTGTCACCCAGAATTTACCATCAGTTTTCAGCCTGAACTATTCCGGACGTACCTGTACCTAAAATAAATGTGTTTTTAAATGAATGATGTCCATCCTATCCCGCTGGTTTCAGAACCAGGTGTTGCTTTTCATAATAAATATCCAAAAGTCTCAGAAAGATCATAAAAGTAACTAAGATGGCGTAAATACTTTGCTTTAGGGTTACAATTTCCAACCACTCCTTTCCTTTTTAATGCAAAACAGTTTCTTAGGAAAACGTATTTTTATTATCTGTATATCTTTGACCGACTTCCACAACTTATTTTCTTATATTGTTTATGTTCGCACCAGCAGACAACAAATCAAATCCCTTGTATGTGTAAAAACACCTGGCAATAAAACGTATTCTGATTCTAAATAAGCAGGTTAAGTGTGTCCCCTTTACAAATGTGTCATTGCTTAATACATTAAATATCTAATAACATTTATAATGTCAGAAGTAAGAACAAACACGTTGTTACTTATTAAGATTCAGATGCCCTGCATGCGTTTGATAAGTGCATGCAGGATAAACCAACTACAAAGTGGGATTGTGCTGCTTACTGTACAGAATTAGGCTTCTGATTACACATCGTATAGTAGAGTCAGGATAAAGAGAGTTCATTCAAAGGCAATATGCTGGAAAAATCATGCAAAACATTCTCAAAGTTGCAGAGAGGACTGGTCATAATAGAGGAAACTGCACTTCCCAAAGTAACCACTACACGGTGTCTGAGACTTAATGTGGTTCACACTTACGTTGCGTGGTGCGCCTTCACCTGCGTGCGACAGTTGCGTCCCCAGTAACAATCGGGGCGAGATGTAACAGCAGCTGCAGAAGAAGATCAGATACAGTTATTCCCTGGGTATTTATACTAGTCAGACTTTCTGAAAAGCTTAAATGTCTTATATATAAATGATTGTCTGACCTGGCAGTTCAGGTGCTGGGATGTTCTGTCTGAACTTGTAGGCCAGCTCCTTGAAGGACCGCAGACCGCAGCAGTAGCACAGGGTGGCGTTTGGAGAGATGCGACAGTCTGACAGAGTCAAGAAGGAGAGGATATTACATCTCTGTCTCTTTATACTACACTAAAGGTGCGTTGGGATCTGATGCTCACCTGACAGATAGTAGTTCCCCTGCTGTAAGGCCTGCAGAGACTCCTGCAGCACATCTCTCCATGACTTCCCCCTGGAGGTCAGGTAGTTCTGATGAGAGGATGGAAACACAGACAAAAGCATGTTAATATAATATGCAACACCGGGTGTAGACATGCATTTGAAGCATCTATCCTGGGACGGTTTGCAGGTATAAACTTAAGCGATAAATTGACATTTCGTATTCGGGAGAGTTTATTTATCTTTGAGTCACAAAAGCTGATTCTTGGAGCACTAGAAATGAACACCCAGATAATAAATAGCAAGTTCTACACTCCTGCCCTTGCAAATAAGGATTGTATTTTACTCAAAACAACCCAGGGATAGTTTTTGTTGGCCGATCTGACCGGTACAGATCCTCTCTTACGTGCAGGATCTCTGACTCGTAGTTGTTGTTGTTCAGCACACCGTCCAGACATTTGTCAGTCAGATTGAGTTCTGGGGGATGAAAAATGGTGGATGAGAACTGGGAAACATTAAGCAAACTACAAGACATAAAATAGCAGAACAATGACATATCTAAGAGCTAAACTACTGTCATAAGTTTGAATTGTCTGACGAAAAAGCTTCACTTGGTAGGCTAAGACGGATACTCATTATTTCCCAAAATATGTAGAGCCTGATGTTCATTGTGATTCAATAATATTCTTTTCTGGTCTCAAAACTTAATTCTAAAGCAACATTTCAAACAGTAAAACTGAGACAAATGTATATTGTGTGATTTTGGGCCATTGGATATTAGTTTTAGTCATCAGCCCCCCCCTCCCCCCGAGGCTGTGTATCTGACACAGAAACGTACCACTGAAGCGGGCCAGACAGCCCTGACAGCCGATCCTCTGGCAGCCCCAGTACATGTGACAGAAGGGCCGCTGACACAGCACACCTGCAACACACAGCATCACGCATTCAGCTCAGCGAGGGGTAATGAGGGTTTGTGCAACAACACGTCCATACAGGTGAGAGACAGGCAGGGTTTCATTCTAACCATCTGCTGCTTTCTTTTAAACAGAAATGCAGAACACAATGGGACGACATTACTCCTCATTTCCAGTCTTTCCTCTTTCTTGTATGCAGTACATTTTCCCCAGATTGTGGAGGTCTTTTTACCCACAAGTATAAGCATTTCAAAAACACAGATGTCTTCCTTTCTAATTATTCCTCCAGGATGAAACCACTGGAGTCACTGGGATCTTTATAGCGTAATATGCCCTCCTTCATTGCAGTGACACTCACACTGTTGTGCGAGGCGCTGCTCACTGTTCGGGTCGGCCCGTCTGTCCGGCATCGGCTCCAGGCAGCAGGTGCAGATGAGGTGGCAGCCGTGGGGGGGGCAGCAGTACTCCTGAGGGGCTGCAGAGCGGACAGGAGCAGAAACAACGTACAGATGTGAATGGAGGGTCTTTTTCGCCTCTGATGTAGGATGGAAGAAGGATTTTTAATTCTGATTCTGCCTCGACGTTTGAGGTTTATTTAAATATTATTATTATTTTAAATAAATATTGTTTCCATTCTTAAATGTAAAAAAATATATACATTTTAAAGTATTCTGACTGATTAAAGTAATAGTATAGTAATTCAAACATAATTCTGCACTAAGTGAAAAGCTACTGATCTTCACACTGATAATCACCTGGGGGGGTGTCAGAGGAGGTTGAAGGCTGGTCCACAGCGGGTTTTGCAGCCCCTTCCTCAGCTTCTGCTGGTTGTTTCTGTGGAGGGGTTAGAGCTGCAGGAGCAGCTGGCAGTACAGGGAGCCAGTAGTTGGAGCCTGAAGCAAACAGCACCTGAGAGACCTCCACGCTGTAGCCCGGACACTGCCGGCACATCACCAGAGGCTGACTGCTGACACACAGACCAAAACAAATCACATGGAGATCTTAGACAAAGGTTAGTGTTTAGTTTTTAAATCATTCTCCATGCACAGAGAATAAAAATGTACCTGCATAACATTGTTTCCCATGTTTTGCTACTCGTCTACATGAAAACTCTGAGCAAAACTAATCTACAATAAAGTCCAAAGACCAGATCCAGAATCTGACTTTCACACAGTTTTCTTACGTTTAAAAACAAGCAGATGTTACCTGATGTCTGAGGAGTCACTGTCGTTGTCGGAGAGCTCAAAGAGGTAATCCGAGCTGCCCTCCTCGTCGGAGAACGAGCGCTCCACTTTGGGCTGCAGCATGTCCTGAGTGATCTTGTTACGGCCGCCCATGCTCTTCAGGTCCTCCTCACTGCGGCACTTCTCTGTGGGACGGACACGAGGACACAGTCAGTGTGCATGAAGCACTTTTCATGTATAATATTACGGAAATTGTACAAGGTAAGCATGTCAGCTCTGATAGAAACGACTCAATTCTGCAGCACTACTTACAACCATTTCAATTAAAGGGTATTGATATGGTGGCTTTTTCAATTAACAGATGATGAAACGGTGCAATCAAATGGGCTTTAATGTGCCAACCTGGGTGCTGGATGAGGTAGGCCTCCACCAGGTTGTTGAGGACGTGGTTTTTGCGAATCCTCTCCACGGGGCAGCGGCAGGTGGGGCAGAGAGAGGAGCGCTCCATCCAGCCCGAGTAGCAGGCAGCACAGAACACATGCATGCACGGCTGCAAACTGAAGCACAGCGAGAGGACGTAAACACACTGTGGGTAATTGCTGCTTGTGTGCAAAGTGACTTTCAAGACCACATCTGGGTCCCTGAGGTCTTACCTGACACAGTCATGCAGCAGGTCCCGGCAGATGACACACGTCAGGCTCTCCTCCATCTTGTCCGTCTTGGTCTCTTCCATCGGTGCTTTGGACAGAACACTGGGCTTAGTTGAAGCGACCACTTCTGTACTGGAGGTGTGTGGCAAATCATAATCTCTATCTGTGAACACAAAGCCGTTTATTACTAGGAGGCTGGGTTTGTTGTTTGGATTGGTTTAGAAACACTTTCCAGGCGAGGCTTGAGGTTGAAAAGAAGAGGAGAAGATGTGAGGGTTGGAACAGCAAGTAAAGCTCGGAAGAAATAGAAAGCCAGGTTTGATTTGTACAAGAAAATGATGCAAGGTTGAAGGTCTTTGGAGCACCGAGGAATACTTCAGACAGGTAAAGCTAATTACACCGGTCAGAGGCAGAGGTGAGGAATCAAGTCCAATAACTAACCATGTTCAGTTTTCCTCCTCTTGCTTTCTGGCTCCATGTCGTCTATGCCTTCCTCCTGTGGTGGAGCAGCTTCAGCAGCCTGGCCTGATGAGATAAAGGAACAACAGGCACGGGTTAAAACACTTTCAATAGCGTACATCTGGAAGCAACTGGTGCAAAAACAGGGCAACTTTTGGAGTGTGTTTTGAGTTTGAGAGAGGACAACTACTCTGATTATATTGAAAGTACATTCACCACGACACTGATGTTAGCTCAATTACTCACAGTCATTTCACGGGTAATTAGTTCGAGATGCTTTTCCCGAACATCGAGTGAATTATAGAACAACCTTCTAAGTGTTTAGGGGTTAGGAAAGTGGCGGGTGGGGACGAGAGAAACAAGGCAATGCACTTTTCTGTATGAGTGATACAGTTTCTTTCAAAGACTGTGATGAGAGGGTTCGTTTGCCACAGCTCTGCCTCACTTCCGTTTCCTTCAAAGAGGCCCTGTCATGCTTTGTTTGGTGTTTTCCCTTTCCTGTAGTGTGTTATATAGGTTTCAGTGCATGTCAATGGTCTGCAAAGGCTAAAATCCATGTGCAGAGGGATTGCTCGAGCTAGATTCTAGCAGCTAACGTGGCAAGAACAGCAACAATGCTAACAGAGCTAACAGTGTTACCCCTCATTAATGCTGCTTAAGTGGCGACCCTACCAGAGGCGGGACAGGCTGCTGTTGCCACGGGAACAGACGCGGCGGGGCTCCTGATGCAGAAGTGTGAAGAGGAGGTGGAGGGCCGAGGTTCCTCCTGAGCTGGAGCCTTAGTGAGCATCACAGGCTCCACAGAGATAGGCATCTCTGAGGGGGGGACCTGAGCAGGACTGTGGGCGGATCGCTCCATGTCTGAGGTTTAGAAACAGGGCGGGGGGGTTTTAGCAGTGAGTCACAAGTTCAAAAGGTCTATTAAAAGTGCAAAAACAGAGGTGACTTACCGTAACTATGGTGGGAAATAGCTTCTTCCGTTTTGATTGAGTGGTAAACGTAGGCAATGTCTGCAGGGAGAAATATTTAGTTACAGCAGCTTGTAAAAAAGGCGTTACACGTAAAAAATCTACTTTAAAAACAGCAAATATTTACATTTTAACACATCTTTACAGTACACAACATATGAAATACTATATAATAGACAAACCGTTTACTACTAAAGAAAGTATAAACATACAACATATAAAGTGTGTAAAGGAGTTGCCGTTTTTACATTTAAATGAAGCTCATTGGAAGTTCTTTCAACAGCAGCTTTATTCCAGCAGCTATTGCACAAATTAACAAATCACAGGAGCGTCACACAGATGTGTATTTGTTTATGTATTAATTTTGAATGTCCATGTTTGTACTAGTGTTTATGTTTCTAAATGACTTCAGATTTGACGGAGCAGGTTGTACTTTTATTAGAGATGTGTCTGCGTTTGTGTCCCTTGTGTTTTTATCTGCAGACTACGGGTACAAATAAAGAACCTGACACCTGAAACATACGGTGTACTACTCAAAGAAACTAACTGATCTGTTAGATTCTGATTAATCAGAAGATATGTCTTATTTCTATACATCCCTTTAATGACAGATGTTAAGGATCTGGACACTTGTTTGTATTGTTATGCATATATATATATACACACACCGCCATCAGAGGCATTTATTTAAATCCAGAGACAGATTCAGTCTTGTTTTGAAACAAAATGTTGATCTAAAAATCACAATGAAACAGATCCCTTTTGACTGAAACACTAATTCACCCCGCAGCTGCATTAATCAGCTCATCACGGGCGTTCTCTTTTAACCAATCACATTCCACCACAATGTCCAGGAGCCAATCAGCGTGCTGTAGGCAAACTCTAAAACTGTTCTCCTCTCTCCTGCAGTCAGCCTCCTCCCCATCCACCTCCATTCATCTCACCCAGTGCCAAGCTAACCCAAAGACTTCTTCCCACCTCCTCATCAAATCCAGATCTTCATCATCACCAGCAGCGTCTAGACCCCGGTGGGGGGTTTTTCTATTATACTCTGCACTTCCCCCCTTAAGATATACGATATCAGGATCGGTGTCTAATCCCCAAAGACTATTAACATCTCTACCATATGGCACATGTGTCAATAAAGGTTCTTCAAACTAAAAATGAAGTCTCTCCCGACTGAGTGGAGTCCGGTTCAAAGAAAAAAGACAAACTATGAAGCTGAGAGGTTTTCCTTTTTCATGCATGGCTAACAACGTGAACTACTCACTTTGTTCTGGCTCACTCTTCCTGTACACAAAGTAGATGACGTCGCCGTTCTGCAGCATGTGAGTTTGCTTCTTGACCAGTTTGGACATGTTGATCACCGTGCCGTTAGTGCTGCGGACAAACAGGCGAGAGGAGTCAAAGGTTTAGTGTTTTTCACTTTGAAAAGCTCTACATATACAAGCATTGCTTTGCTTTTCAAACACATTTAATTTGTGTTTTTGTTTCCTCTTAATTTCTCGTACCTCATGTCTTCCAGCCACACCTGCCCTGAGCTTTCATCTTGCACAATCTTGCAGTGCTCGCCTGAGACCAGTTTGTTGGCTGGGAAGGACAGATAACATCCTGGCAACAACAAAAAAGGAAACAGCACGATTAAAACGTAATAAAAACAGATTCATTTTGCCATCTAGGACAGAACTACTCAATGAATGTTTAATCTTTTAAGTGCCTTTAAATGTACGAGTATTATAAGTGAGATTCTTCTGAGTATTCCAACTTATTTACGTTATTCTGGCTGCTCGATATCCTTAAATAAACTCCTTGAAAAGTCAACCTTATAGCACC